>NC_053427.1:40637956-40873199 GCF_007990345.1 Gossypium hirsutum
GGAGTAATTCCCCCTAATGAAGTGGCGGCCATGACAAGAAGGAGGGCAAAACATGTATATGAAACATGTTTTGTTAGTGGAAGAATAAAATAAGGAGTATGGTAATAAAGAAATGGAAAACAAAAGAAAAAAAAATGTGTGTGTGGTGTTGTCCCCCCCATTGCCGTGAGCTAAACAAGAGAAGGGGGGATTTTGTTCATCCTTTTCTCATCTTCATGCTTGCAAAAACTAAAAAAAAACAAAGAAAATTCTCATCTTTGGTTCATCTTGCCAAAAATAAGGAGAAAAAAAGAAAGGTGAAAGATTCGCCATGATGTAGCTAGGTAGGTATGTTTGATGATGTTCCATGAGAGCATGCATGTTTAGTTGTAGCTTGAGTTCTACCTAACCATGTCTAATCTTGCTATGTGATGAAATGGCACTGACCATGGATAATCATTCTTGGTTGTTTGATGTTGTGGTGATAGCATAGATGAGTTAAGATTCGGCCTAGGTGGAGGTTGTGTTAATGCCATTGCATGCAAAATATGAAGCTTGTTAATGATGCATGTGATGATGGCTTGATGATTCTTGAACCTCCTTTTTAGCATTTTTGTTGTGTGAGCACATATGTGCATTGGTTGCTAAATGAGAAGAATCGGCTAGCAAGATGGTGCTAAGGCCGAATGTAACTTTGCATGTTAATGAGCAATGCATGTGTTAAATTGATGAAAAGGGGGAGGATGCTTTACTAGTGTGTACATGTGTGTATTAAGTGTTGAAATCGACCCCAAAAATGGACATGCATATTCGGTCAAGGGCAAGAAATTAGCTAATATGTGGTGTTGATGCATGATTTTTGCATGTATGAGACTTTAATGTCTAATGTATGAATATGGGCTAAGTGCCTTGTGTTCATCTTTTGATGCCTAAATGATGAAATCAATTTATTTGTTTGATTAAGCTCAAGAGCAAAGGGGAAATAAATCCGATAAAGGGAAGGAAAAAGTGGTCGAATAGTTAGCGGGATTGTTCGACAACACCCGAGGTAAGTTCTTGAGTAAGAGAGCTTAAATTTCGATGTGATTAAATCATGCTCTATGTGTGGCTATTGAGCCGAATGTGCAAGGACAATATGTGCCTTGTGTTTGAGTTTCGTAAACGAAAATGAAATATGAATGGGCTATGAATTATTGTTAGATGTGCATGATTAATTGAATGCTGTCCGGGCTAAGTCCCGAAGGCTTTGTGCTAAGTGAATATATCCGGATTATGATCGAAGGCCTTGTGCGAGATACTAAATCCGGGTTAAGTCCCGAAGGCATTCGTGCGAGTTATTAAATCCGGGTTAAGTCCCGAAGGCATTCGTGCGAGTTATTAAATCCGGGTTAAGTCCCGAAGGCATTCGTGCGAGTTGTTAAATCCGGGTTAAGTCCCGAAGGCATTCGTGCGAGTTATTAAATCCGGGTTAAGTCCGAAGGCATCGTGCGAGTTATTAAATCCGGTTAAGTCCCGAAGGCATTCGTGCGAGTTGTTAAATCCGGGTTACGTCCCGAAGGCATTGTGTGAGTTACTAAAACCGGGCTATGTCCCGAAGGCATTTGAACGAGGAGCTATATCCGGTTAAATCCCGAAGGTACGTGATTTGGTAATGAATGAGCTTGCTGTAAAATTCCAGCGAATACTCGAAAAACATCCCAATATGGGGATATGTTACGTATGTGTTGAATATTAATCGAGCCCTTACAAATAAATGTTCGCTCAGTTGATAAACGAGCTACCGGCCTTCGGCCAAGTTAGTTTATTTTGTATGTACATAAGGGTTGTTAATGTTGTGAAGCAAGTTCGATATCGGTAAATTGCGTATTATGAAATATTCCGTTTAGCTAAATGTGTGCTATTATTTGTGCATGCTGGAATTCCTTGCTCAAACTTACTAAGCATAAATTGCTTACTCGTTACATTGCTCCTCTGTTTATAGATTTTTGGTTCTCCAGCTATTGGACTCGGGATCTTGAAGTCGAAGTCGCCCACACTATCAAAGGCTCTTTTGGGTACTATTTTGGTTGAATTTTGATATGGCATGTATAGGACTACCCATTGTTGTCTTTCGAGTACTTTATGAAATGTATAAGTGTACAGCCATGCGAAAATGGCTTGTAGAAGTGGAGTATGGCATTAGACCATTCGTATTTATGAATGTATAGATGGTTTCATGATGTAACTATGTGGAATGGAAGTGTTGAGCAAATGATCAGCCACTAGAATGGCTAAGTATGATCATATGTGGGCTTATGTATGACAAGGCCCTGGTTGGTCCATGAAACCCCAAATTAGGTAAGGTCACTTTGAAAACAGAAGCTGATAGTAGCAGTGGTGTGGATTGGAAAAATCACAAGAATTCGTAGGAGTGGAATTAAATAGTGAATAAATTCTGTAATCGAACCTTGATGAATCTACTTTCATATGGAAGTAACGAAACAATAATAGGAACAGTACAGTAAGAGATATTCGGGTTCTTGTGGAACAGGGCCAGAACAGTTTCTGGATTCCCTGTTCCGACTTTGGAAATTCACTATAAATTGACCAGAGATAATTAGGGGTCATACCATATATGTATGGATTCCTCTCTGAGTCTAGTTTCCATAGAAACAAACGGCATCAGTATTGAAGCTCTGTGCGGAGAGATATCCCAGTCGTAAGGGGTAAAGGTCAGTGTAGTCGACCCTGTAACTTGGGAGACTTTGATTAATAAACTGTACTAATTGGCCCGACCAAAATTCTAGAAAAAAATCCATAGGTGGCGATATGAGTCTAGTTTCAGGGAAAAATCACAAAACTGATTTTTGAGTTGTGAAACTCAAGATATGATTTTTGAAGCGACTAGTACTCAGACTGGGCAGTGTCTGGAAAAAATTTTTCAAAGTTTGTTAACATCTCGTGTCCGACTCCGGTGTCGGTCTCGGGTTCGGGGTGTTACATTTTATTGGTATCAGAGCTACGGTTTAGTCGATTCTAGGACTACCGTAATGTGTTGGGTCTAGCTATACATGCCATTTTATGTGATTACTTGATAGTGTGGTGACTTCTGACAATTGTAAATGTGTTTATAGTAATGGATCCCGATCGTGACCGAGAGGTAGCTGATGATCTTGAGAGTGTAGGGCCTGCTCCCGCGCAAGGGGCAGTGCCGGTAGACTCTCAACCTAATGCTAGTAATCCGAATGATGAAGCTAGACAAGCATTTTATAGCGTGATGAATGATTGGTTCAACCAATACATTCGAACTAATATGGCTGTTCCACAACCTCCATTCCCGACAAATACTACCCCCGCACCTACAATACCACCGGTAACTGACCAAATAAGGTCAAATAAGCCCCCAGTTGACAGAATCCGAAAACATGGGGCTACTGAATTTAAGGCTATGGATAGCGATGATGCCGAGCAAGCTGAATTTTGGCTGGACAACACTATCCGGGTACTCGATGAGCTATCTTGTACACCCGATGAATGTCTAAAGTGTGCTATCTCCTTGCTACGTGATTCTGCCTACTATTGGTGGAGTACTCTGACTTCTATTGTGCCCCGAGAGCAAGTAACTTGGGAGTTTTTCCAAACTGAGTTTCGGAAAAAGTATATCAGTCAGAGATTTGTTGATCAAAAACGGAAGGAATTTCTTGAGCTTAAGCAAGGCTCCATGTCGGTTACTGATTACGAGCGAAAATTTGTTAGACTTAGCAAATACGCTCGGGAATGTGTTTCGTCCGAAGCTATTATGTGTAAACGCTTCGAGGATGGGCTGAATGAAGATATAAAAATGTTCGTTGGCGTTCTTGAAATACGAGAGTTCATGGTACTTGTTGAACGAGCTTGTAAAGCCGAAGAGCTTAGAAAAGAAAAGCAAAGAGTTGATGAGGGAACTGGAGAGTTTCGTAAAAGATCCTCGGGAAGGTCTCTTCAACAGACATCGAAGAGATTTCGAGATGATACGGGCCAGTTTAGAGGCACTTCGGGCCTTTTTAGACGAGATCGTGATCGACCCCCTGTGGGTACACGAGGCACTTCGGTCGCCAGTGTTGGGAATGAATGTCGAGATAGAACGAAGTGTCGATATTGCGGTAAATGGCATTCGGGGAGTTGTAGATTCCCTGACTGCTCTTGTTACAAGTGCGGATCAGTTGACCACTTTATTAAAGATTGCCCGAGGTTGTTTGAACAGAATGAAAATCAGAGTGGGAAACCGGGTGCTACCACTGCTCGAGGTAGACCATCTAGAAATACGGGCAATGCTAGTGGTGGTCAGAGAGGATTTAGAGATGATATAACCAGATCCGAAGCTCGTGCGCCTGCTAGAGCTTATGCTATACGTGCCCGCGAGGATGCTTCTTCGCCTGATGTTATTACCGGTACATTCACTCTCTTTGATACTAATGTAATTGCTTTGATTGACCCCGGTTCTACTCATTCTTACATATGTGAAACCTTAGCATCCAGTAAGACTTTACCTATTGAGTCTACTGAGTTTGTAATTCGGGTGTCAAATCCCTTGGGTCATTACGTGCTTGTCGACAAAGTGTGTGAGAAATGTCCCCTGGAAATTCGAGGTTCCTGTTTTCCGGCGGACTTGATGCTTTTGCCGTTTGATGAATTTGATGTTATCCTTGGTTTGGATTGGTTGACCGCGCATGATGTGATTGTGAATTGCAAGAGCAAGACTATTGATTTGAGGTGCGCAAATAACGAAGTAGTCCCAATTGAGTCTGCGGACTTGGAGGGGATGCCAGCTGTAATATCAGCAATGTTGGCACAGAAATATGTAAGAAAAGGGTGCGAAGCATACCTTGCGTATGTACTTGATGACAAAGAATTAGAAAAGAAACCCGAATCTGTGCCGGTGGTTTGTGAATACCCGGATGTTTTTCCGGAAGAATTACCGGGTTTACCACCTGTTCGGGAGGTAGAGTTTGGTATTGAGCTTGTACCTGGGACTACGCCGATTTCGATAGCTCCGTATCGTATGGCACCAACTGAGTTAAAGGAGTTGAAAGCTCAGTTGCAAGAACTGACGGATAGAGGTTTCGCTCGACCAAGTTTCTCACCTTGGGGTGCACCAGTATTGTTCGTGAAAAAGAAGGACGGAACCATGAGGTTTGCATTGACTATCGCCAGCTGAATAAAGTGACGATAAAGAACAAATATCCGTTGCCGCGCATCGATGATTTGTTCGACCAACTGAAGGGAGCCTCAGTATTCTCAAAAATAGATTTGAGATCGGGCTATTATCAGTTGCGAATCCGAGATTCAGATATTCCTAAAACTGCCTTCAGAACGAGATATGGTCACTACGAATTCTTAGTGATGCCGTTTGGGCTCACTAATGCCCCTGCAGTATTTATGGATTTGATGAATCGGATCTTCAGGCCGTATTTGGATCGGTTCATAGTGGTGTTCATTAATGACATTTTGGTCTATTCAAGAGACGAGACCGAACATGCTGAGCATCTGAGGCTAGTGCTGCAAATTTTGCGGGATAAGCAGTTATATGCTAAGTTCAGTAAGTGTGAGTTCTGGTTAAGAGAGGTTAGCTTCTTGGGTCATGTGGTATCCGCGTCGGGTATTCGAGTTGACCCGAACAAAATTTCAGCCATACTTGACTGGAAACCTCCGAGAAATATTACTGAAGTTCGGAGCTTTTTGGGGCTCGCCGGTTATTACCGACGATTTGTGAAAGGTTTCTCGATGATAGCCACACCAATGACGAAGCTACTTCAAAAGGATGTTAAGTTCGAGTGGACGGAGAAATGTCAGAAAAGTTTCAACCAACTGAAAACTCATTTGACTGAAGCTCCAATTTTGGTGCAACCCGAATCAGGTAAAGAGTTTGTCATTTATAGTGACGCATCCCTACTTGGGTTGGGTTGCGTATTGATGCAAGAAGGTCGAGTCGTGGCCTATGCGTCGAGACAATTGAAGCCACACGAGAGGAATTATCCGACCCATGATCTCGAACTAGCTGCCATCGTGTTTGCTTTAAAAATATGGCGACATTATCTGTTTGGTGAGAAGTGCCATGTATTTTCGGATCACAAAAGTCTCAAATATTTGATGACTCAACGAGACTTGAATCTGCGACAAAGACGTTGGCTTGAGTTGTTGAAAGATTACGAGCTTGTCATTGATTACCACCCGGGAAAGGCTAACGTGGTTGCGGACGCCTTAAGCCGGAAGTCATTGTTTGCTTTACGAGCGATGAACGTGCATTTGTCTGTTCTACCAGACAGTGTGTTAGTAGCTGAATTAAAAGCTAAACCATTATTGACTCACCAAATTCGTGAAGCTCAGAAAGTCGATGATGAATTGGTTGCAAAACGGGCTAAGTGTTTTCCGAACGAGGAATCGGAGTTTCAAATTGATGATGATGATTGTTTGAGGATCAGAAATCGTTTGTGTGTTCCAAGGAATTCGGAACTCATTTCGATGATTCTGAACGAAGCCCATTGTAGCCGAATGTCAATTCACCCGGGGAGTACGAAAATGTACAATGATTTGAAACGTCAATTTTGGTGGCATGGTATGAAACGGGACATCTCTGACTTTGTTTCGAGATGTTTAATATGTCAACAAGTGAAAGCGGAACATCAAGTGCTTTCAGGATTACTCCAGCCGATCATGATACCCGAGTGGAAATGGGATCGAGTCACAATGGACTTTGTGTCCGGACTGCCCTTGTCAGCAAGTAAGAGGGTTGCGATATGGGTTATTGTTGATAGACTGGCTAAGTCGGCTCATTTCATCCCCGTACGTACGGATTTTCCATTGGATAAACTAGCTGAATTGTACGTTTATCAAATTGTGAGATTACACGGGGTACCTGTTTTTATCGTGTCGGATAGAGATCCGAGATTCACCTCACGACTTTGGAAGAAATTGCAAGAAGCTCTGGGTACTAAGCTGCATTTTAGCACTGCTTTTCACCCCCAAACTGATGGTCAATCCGAGCGGATAATTCAGATACTTGAGGATATGTTGAGATGTTGCATCCTCGAGTTCAGTAGTTCATGGGAACGGTATTTACCTTTGATTGAATTCGCTTACAACAATAGTTTTCAATCAAGTATTAAGATGGCACCTTATGAGGCTTTGTACGGTCGTAAATGCCGTACACCATTGTTTTGGACCGAGCTCGGTGAAAGCAAAATTTTCGGAGTTGATTTGATTAGAGATGCTGAACAGAAAGTAAAGGTAATCCGTGAAAGTCTGAAGGTATCCACGGATCGTCAGAAATCGTACGCAGATTTGAAACGAAAAGACATCGAGTATCAGGTGGGAGACAAAGTGTTCCTTAAGGTTTCACCTTGGAAAAAGATACTCAGGTTCGGCCGTAAGGGCAAGTTGAGCCCAAGATTCATTGGGCCGTACGAAATCTCCGAACGAGTTGGTCCGGTTGCGTGTAGATTGATTTTACCCCCGGAGCTTGAAAAGATTCATGACGTCTTTCATGTTTCGATGCTTCGACGCTATCGATCTGATCCATCGCACATAATTAGCCCATCGGAGGTTGAAATTCAAGTCGACATGAGCTATGAAGAAGAACCGATGCGTATCCTAGCTCGTGAAGTGAAGGAGTTGCGAAACAAAAGAGTTCCGCTAGTAAAGGTGTTATGGCTCAAACTCGGGATCGAGGAAGCTACTTGGGAGACCGAGAGCTCGATGAAAGAACAATACCCAAACCTATTTACCGGTAAGATTTTCGGGGACGAAAATTTCTTAAGTGGGGGAGAGTTGTGACAGCCCAAAGTTGACCCTAGTCGGGAAGTGGTTTCGGGACCGCTAAACCGAGTCACCGAAATGTTTGAATGTGATACTTATTGTGTAGAATATGTAATTATGAATGTGTGAAAATTTCAAGCTTCAATTTGGTTGATTTCATGTGAATTTAGTCAATAGGACTTATGTGAGAAAATTCTAAAATGTGATAGGTCAATGTGTGAGGACCTACTAGTGCATGTGGACAAAGGGGGGACTTGCATGTCAAATTCCCCCCCTAATGAGTAGTGGCCGGCCATGACAAGGAAGGATGGGCAAAACATGTCATGAAACATGTTTTGTTAGTGGAAGAATAAAATAAGGAGTATGGGTAATAAAGAAATGGAAAACAAAAGAAAAAAAAATGTGTGTGTGGTGTTTGTCCCCCCATTGCCGTGAGCTAAACAAGAGAAAGGGGGGGATTTTGTTCATCCTTTTCTCATCTTCATGCTTGCCAAAAACTAGAAAGAAAAACAAAGAAAAATTTTCTCATCCTTTGGTTCATCCTTGGCCAAAAATCTTAAGGAGGAAAGAAGAAGAAAGGTGAAGAGATTCGGCCATGCATGTAGCTAGGCTAAGGTATGTTTGATGATGTTCCATGAGAGGCATGCATGTTTTAGTTGTTAGCTTGAGTTCTACCTAACCCATGGTCTAAATCTTGCTATGTGATGGAAATGGCACTTGACCATGGATGAATCATTCTTGGTTGATGTTTGATGTTGTGGTGATGAGGCATGAGGATGAGTTAAGATTCGGCCTAGGTGGAGGTTGTGTTAATGCCATTGCATGCAAAATATGAAGCTTGTTAATGATGCATGTGATGATGGCTTGATGATTCTTGAACCTCCTTTTTAGCATTTTTTGTTGTGTGAGCACATATGTGCATTGGTTGCTAAATGGAGAAGAATCGGCTAGCAAGATGTGTGCTAAGGCCGAATGTAACTTTGCATGTTAATGAGCAATGCATGTGTTAAATTGATGAAAAGGGGGAGGATGCTTTACTAGTGTGTACATGTGTGTATTAAGTGTTGAAATCGACCCCAAAAATGGACATGCATATTCGGTCAAGGGCAAGAAATTAGCTAATATGTGGTGTTGATGCATGATTTTTGCATGTATGAGACTTTAATGTCTAATGTATGAATATGGGCTAAGTGCCTTGTGTTCATCTTTTGATGCCTAAATGATGAAATCAATTTATTTGTTTGATTAAGCTCAAGAGCAAAGGGGAAATAAATCCGATAAAGGGAAGGAAAAAGTGGTCGAATAGTTAGCGGGATCGTTCGACAACACCCGAGGTAAGTTCTTGAGTAAGAGAGCTTAAATTTCGATGTGATTAAATCATGCTCTATGTGTGGCTATTGAGCCGAATGTGCAAGGACAATATGTGCCTTGTGTTTGAGTTTCGTAAACGAAAATGAAATATGAATGGGCTATGAATTATTGTTAGATGTGCATGATTAATTGAATGCTGTCCGGGCTAAGTCCCGAAGGCTTTGTGCTAAGTGAATATATCCGGATTATGATCCGAAGGCCTTTGTGCGAGATACTAAATCCGGGTTAAGTCCCGAAGGCATTCGTGCGAGTTATTAAATCCGGGTTAAGTCCCGAAGGCATTCGTGCGAGTTATTAAATCCGGGTTAAGTCCCGAAGGCATTCGTGCGAGTTGTTAAATCCGGGTTAAGTCCCGAAGGCATTCGTGCGAGTTATTAAATCCGGGTTAAGTCCCGAAGGCATTCGTGCGAGTTATTAAATCCGGGTTAAGTCCCGAAGGCATTCGTGCGAGTGTTAAATCCGGGTTATGTCCCGAAGGCATTGTGTGAGTTACTAAAACCGGGCTATGTCCCGAAGGCATTTGAACGAGGAGCTATATCCGGTTAAATCCCGAAGGTACGTGATTTGGTAATGAATGAGCTTGCTGTAAAATTCCAGCGAATACTCGAAAAACATCCCAATATGGGGATATGTTACGTATGTGTTGAATATTAATCGAGCCCTTACAAATAAATGTTCGCTCAGTTGATAAACGAGCTACCGGCCTTCGGCCAAGTTAGTTTATTTTATATGTACATAAGGGTTGTTAATGTTGTGAAGCAAGTTCGATATCGGTAAATTGCGTATTATGAAATATTCCGTTTAGCTAAATGTGTGCTATTATTTGTGCATGCTGGAATTCCTTGCTCAAACTTACTAAGCATAAATTGCTTACTCGTTACATTGCTCCTCTGTTTTATAGTTTTTTGGTTCTCCAGCTATTGGACTCGGGATCTTGAAGTCGAAGTCGCCCACACTATCAAAGGCTCTTTTGGGTACTATTTTGGTTGAATTTTGATATGGCATGTATAGGACTACCCATTGTTGTCTTTCGAGTACTTTATGAAATGTATAAGTGTACAGCCATGCGAAAATGGCTTGTAGAAGTGGAGTATGGCATTAGACCATTCGTATTTCTGAATGTATAGATGGTTTCATGATGTAACTATGTTGGAATGGAAGTGTTGAGCAAATGATCAGCCACTAGAATGGCTAAGTATGATCATATGTGGGCTTATGTATGACAAGGCCCTAGTTGGTCCATGAAACCCCAAATTAGGTAAGGTTCACTTTGAAAACAGAAGCTGATAGTAGCAGTGGTGTGGATTGGAAAAATCACAAGAATTCGTAGGAGTGGAATTAAATAGTGAATAAATTCTGTAATCGAACCTTGATGAATCTACTTTCATATGGAAGTAACGAAACAATAATAGGAACAGTACAGTAAGAGATATTCGGGTTCTTGTGGAACAGGGCCAGAACAGTTTCTGGATTCCCTGTTCCGACTTTGGAAATTCACTATAAATTGACCAGAGATAATTAGGGGTCATACCATATATGTATGGATTCCTCTATGAGTATAGTTTCCATAGAAACAAACGGCATCAGTATTGAAGCTCTGTGCGGAGAGATATCCCAGTCGTAAGGGGTAAAGGTCAGTGTAGTCGACCCCTGTAACTTGGGAGACTTTGACTAATAAACTGTACTAATTGGCCCGACCAAAAATTCTAGAAAAAAATCCATAGGTGGGGACATGAGTCTAGTTTCAGGGAAAAATCACAAAACTGATTTTTGAGTTGTGAAACTCAAGATATGATTTTTGAAGCAACTAGTACTCAGACTGGGCAGTGTCTGGAAAAAATTTTTCAAAGTTTGTTAACATCTCGTGTCCGACTCCGGTGTCGGTCTCGGGTTCGGGGTGTTACAATAACCCTATTCGAAAAAAGCTAATTTTTGGGGCTCTTAGGCATTCTAAAGCCTATTTAAACACTTGATGAGGCACTTAGAAGGGGGATGCAGAGTAGGAAGCAAGGAATTACTCAAAGAAAGTCGATTGATCCATCTCAGAAGCCGAATTCGTCATCAAGACTGAGGATCTCCCTCCAAGTTCCTTTAAGAGTTTTGGGTTTTCTTATGTTTTGTTATCTTTATGCTTTTGAGATGTTTTCCTTCATAAGTATGAAATAAAACCCCTAAATACCTAAGGGGAATGAAACCTAAGACGCATCTAGTTATTATTATCTGAATTGTTCTTAATTATGTGTTCCTAATTCTTGTTTTAATATTCTAGGATATTGATTCAAGTTAACGCTCTTATTCAAAGGAGGAATAGACCTTGTCTAAGAGTAAATTTATCGTAATTAAGCGGAGTTGATTGCGCACCTAAAGATAAGGTGACAAGATTTTGCCGAATTAGGGTGAAACCTAATAAGGGAATCCGTAGATCGAGTTAATGCAATTCTAGGGTGTTAATTAGAAAGAGATTTCAATTATTCAACCTAGGGTTAGATGTTATTAGTCTCGAGAGATATAATAATATAACTTAGGGATTTCTACGGATCAAGTCAAATGAATAAATCGTCTGATTCAGAGTCAAATAACAAGTGAAGTCTAGGTGGATTTTTCCTTAGGTATTGTCTTCATCAATCGAATTTTCTAAAAAGTATTTTCCCAAATTTTCTTTCTGTGCATTCTCAGTTAGTAATTAGTTTAGATAACCAAACCTCTTAATTTTTAGGCTAGATAATAAAAAGGAAGTAAATACCAGTGCTCATATTTCCTTTGGGTTCGACAATCTGGTCTTGCTGAACTATACTACTGTTCAATAGGTACACTTGCCTTAATCGTGATAATAAGTTAGTCTCACGAACGATTCATTTATAAATTTTTAAAACCTGTTACGAATATCAAACATCAAGTTTTTGGCGCCGTTGCAGGGGAACTAGGATATTAGGAACACTTGATTTTTATTACTTTAGCCATTTTACTTTTATTGTAATTTAAATTTTTATTTTCTTTTCTAATTTTTCATTTATTTTCTTCTAACAGGTTTTTCTAGTTTATGACTAGAAGAAACTAGTCAGGACCACTACTTTTTGACTGTGAGATCGACCGTACAGTTTGCAAAAATCGAAGAGAAAGAAGGCGAAGCCTAAGATGCATAGAGGACGAGCAAGAGGATGACACTTCAACCACAACCGAGGAGATGGCTGAAAACCAAGAAAATTTTCCACCTCCTGCGATTGTTGCTGATCCAGTAAATCAAAATCCTGCTCCACGCACTATGTATGATTATGCTAAACATAATTTAATAGGAACTGAATCGAGCATAGTTAGGCCTGTTGTTACTGCAAATAATTTTGAACTGAAACCTATCACCATTCAAATGATCCAACAGTGTGTTCAGTTTGATGGTTTGTAGGACGAGGATCCCAACACTCATTTGGCAAATTTCTTAGAGTTTTGCGACACTTTTAAAATTAATGGAGTTTCTGATGACGCCATTTGCCTTCGATTGTTTCCCTTTTTGTTGAGGAATAATGTAACATCTCGAAATAGGGCCTAAATGGAATAGAGGTTGCGAAACCACAAATCTGAGATAGAAAATTTTATTTCGATTAATTTTTATGATTTACCGATGATTAGATGGATGTGTTAGAGTATTGATAAAAAATTTTATAGATTGCAAGTTTAATTTGCCTATTAGGGCTTACTTGCAGAAGTTGCTGTAATAGCCCGATTTAGGGCCTAAATGGAATGATGGTTTTAGAACCACGAATTCAAAGTCAAAAAATTTATTCCAATTAAGGTTTAAGGCTTATTTATTGATCAAAATATTGTGTAAAAATATCGTTAAGTAATTTAATTGATAAAGTGCTCAATTGGACTTATAGGACTAAATTGTAAAAGTTGCAAAATATGTGTTCTAATTCATAAGTAATTGATTGAAATGGGGGCTTAAAGAGTAGGTCCTTAAATGGTAATTAGACCATTATATTTCGTTTGGACAAAAATGGGCATGAATAGGACAAAATTTTAAAGAAAGTCCTTAAGGGTATTTTTGTCATTTGGTAATTAAATGAAATAAAAAGGGAAAATAAAGCCAAAATTGACTCATCTTTATCATCGAGGCTGAAATTAGCATGGGGTAAGCCATGGCTAGGGTTTTCAAGCTTTCCAAGCTCAATAGTAAGTCCGTTCTAGCCCCGTTTTCAAGTTTTTTACGATATTGGAATCTCGGTAACATGATTAAACTTATTCTAGTAATAATTTAAGCTAGGGTTCATATTTGGAAAAATACCCATAGGTAAAATCTGTTTATTTTTATGTTTTATGGTTGAATATGAAGGCTGAAATTATGTTAAACAACTTTTTCTAAGCGGTTTTAAGCAAAAATGAGTAAAACGGCTTAATCGGTAAAAGTTGTTATTGTTCATAACTATGTGTTAGAGTGAGAATTTGATGTTGCCATAGAAGGGAAAAATGATCATCATGTCATAAAACATAAGAATAAGGGATGAAGTTTAATTCCCGAGCCTAGGGGCAAAAGTGTAAATATGCAAAAGTTTAGGGGTAAAATTGTAATTTTTCAAAAGTTTTAGTTAAGGACTGTTTTGAATAGTACATTAATTAAATATGAAAAATATGATGTTTTAGATCCAAAAAAATGAGATTTGAATCTAGAATGGGAGAAAAATCGAAAATCGGGAAAGTTAGTAAAATGGCCGTTTTAGTATCGAGGTAAGTTCATATGTATAATAAGCATTAATTTATACATGTTTCAATGTAAAATTTACATATTTACAATGATTTCCGAGGTGTTGAAAGTAAGTATAATATGATGATTTTAATGTTCAATATTAATTTGACATGGAAATGAGAAATTATGTATGTAAATAATACATTATCTTTGATATGTTTTTGTATTTCAGCATATTTTATGTATTGTAGCTGATTTTTGAATCATAATTGACTGTTGGAAGTATGGAATCAAGTATTAGAAAGAGAGAAATCCCGGTTGAACCTTCGGAAAGATTGGATGATACAGATGGTATGTAGCTAAGTCACATGTATGGTGCTGAGTGCACATCATGTGTACAAGAGAGCTACGAGACATTATGATGTAGCTAGGTCGCATGGGTGATACTATGTGTACACCATGTAGACAAGAGAGCTATGGGATATATGTAGCTAGGTTGCATGCGTGGTTCGAGGTGAAGGACACCATGTAGACAAGAGAGCTACGAGATAAATTGGCTAGGTCATATGGGTGGTACTAAGTGTTCACCATGTGTACAAGAGAGCCAAAATTATGTGTACAATCGATCTAGGTCACATGAGTGATGCTAAGTAAAGGCCACTATGTGTAAAAGAGAGCTTTGATTTTAAAGGTGGGCTGTGTGCGATACCATCGCGTATCTGTTATTATTTCGAAACTTTCAATGGGAAATTGATTAAATGAAATTATGTATGACTTTGTGATGATAAGTGTAAGTATATACGTGTGTAACTTATGAGCAATATGCTCGATATTTGATTGGGAATTGGAAAGGTTGTTATGGGAAAGTGATGAATACAATTGAAGTGTGAAAGATCAAAATTGACAATAAAACTGTTCTCGATAGTTGCAGTGACGTGAATCTAAAAATTTACCAAAAATAGTAGAAATTGAATCAGAGACTGAATAAGATATCAAATGAGAGCTTAATGAGGCTATTTTCATAAAACAAAAACAGAGCAAGCAAAGGAATTCTATATTATGAGATATTTAAGTTTTTGAGGGACTAGTTTAGAATGACTTAGTGATCCCCTATTCTGACTTATAAAAATCATTAACAATTGTACAAAAATAATTAGGGGATATAATTTATATTCATGAAATCCTTAATGAGTTTAGTTTCCAATGAAATAAATGAGAACATCCTTTGAATTCTGTATGAGGATAAAATTAATTCGTAGTGAAGAGTGGTCAGAACAATTGAGCAGTGAAACAGGGGTAACTTCAATGAATAAAATGTACTAATTGGCTAGACCAAAAATTCTGAAAATTTTATTTTAAGAATATATGTGAATCTAGTTTCAAGGAAATTAATGGTTTGTAATTTGGAGTTCTGTAGCTCCAGAGATAAATAATTTAGTTGCTGGTACTCTGCTAGAAAACTTATTTTGAACCTGTTTATGATTGTAATAGTGAAAGTATGTGTGTTTGTGATGGTAATATTCCGAGAACATATTGTGACTTTGTTTAAATTATGATAATGTATTGTTTATTAATATTTACATACTTACTTACTAAGTTATAATGCTTACTCCCTTCCTTTCCTTTTTCGTATAGTGTCGCAGATGTTAGCTCGAGTTGGAGGTCGCCGGAGGTTAAATCACACAATCAAACTATTGATCGACATATAAAGGTTTTAAAGTATTTTATGTCTTTGGCATGTATGGAGACTCGTTTAATTGTTATTAAGTTGGTAGGAATTGGCTTAAAATACTGACCTATGTTATTTGAAGGTCTCTATTGTATAAAGTCATTTAATGTAGATAGTCTTTATTATGTTATTAATTAAATGATGCAATTTATTAATGTGCATGCTTGCCTATATGTGTGGTGGAATTAAAGTATGATATCGGCCTTTTAAGCTCTTTTTAAAGGACAGCTTGAATATGTTTGAAAAAGTTTTAAATTAGAGTAAAATTATGAACCAGTTTTTATACGATGATTAGTGATTAAGTCAGGTAATGCCTCGTACCCTGTTCCAGCGTCAAACACGGGTAAGGGGTGTTACATCATTGGTATTAGAGCTATTGTTTAGTCGGTTCTCGGACTTACCTAGTATGTGTAAGAGTCAAGAAATAGTTCTGTTGAGACAGAAGTGTTTTCCAACCGAGCTACTATTGACAGTGTAAAAAGGTGTTAAGTAAGTTCGTATAATTTGGTGGATATATTGGTGTACGTAAATTGATCTTGGTGGCTTGTGATGATATGTGTGAGATCAAGTGTAAAATGAAATAGACATAAGTGGAGAAATATAGAAAACTGAAAAGAAACAAAAGTTTACCTCGTTATAAACTTATCCATGTTCGTTTGACATTGACATGATATTATGTGTCTAAATTATTTGACTAAGTGGATGTGATAAATAGATTTACTCAAATTTTTGGAATGTATGTTTGAGTGCATTTGTTTTAAAATATGAATATGTGTGTAAGTCTGTCTAAAGTGAATTATATAACTGTGATAATATTAAGATGAAGTGAGACTTGTAAAAGGTAAGAGTACTAGTTCATGATGTTTATGTGATAATGAATGAGTTGTGAATAAAAATTTCTCTTGGAATATGAAAGATGAGATGAAGGGAAAGTTTATATTATGATAAGTGTACATGTTGATCGGCAATTATGTGATGCTATGAGTGTAACTTGTGAAATTAAATGAATGTTATGAGTAATTCTATTTGAGAATTATGAACGCATGTGTAAGTGCATTTGTTTGTATAAGATGATAGGAGGGTTGTGTAAAATGAATATGCATGTTGAGTTATTTGAAGCAAATTATATATATATTGATGAGTGTTAAGTTATATGCATGAATATATAAGAGGGAAGTTAGAAGTGTTACAGCCTCACCCCCTTCCAATAAGATTAATTGACAATGTGATAGCATCTGAGAATGGTTTAATAAATGAACTCAGTTGCAGAAAAGATGTCAGGTTAATATGAAGATTTTCTGAATTCTGAAATGTTACAGTTAAAGAAAGATTAGACTTAGTTAATTAACTCATCCAGGTATGATGCTTAAAGTATATGATTGCTGGATTTTTTAAAACAAATATAAATTTTGATTGTGAATGAGATAATGTGAATTTAGTAATGATAAAATTAGACAGAAGAATAATAATTGAGCTGTATTAATAGCTGAATGCAAAGTTTTTGGTTTAAAAAAAAAGTGAAAGCAAATGTGAGAATTGGAAATAGTTTTCGATTAATATAGAGGTCATACCGAGTTGAAGCTTATTTATATTGGATTTCAATTTGATAGTGGGGTGATTTTGAAAGTACTGCTTTGAAGAAAATTTGTTTGGAGATGTTTAAGAAAATTTGAGAAAAGATATTGAATCTTTTTACCGGTAAGATTTTTAGGGACGAAAATCCCTAAAGGGGGGGAGAAATGTAACATCTCGAAATAGGGCTTAAATGTAATAGTGATTGCGAAACCACAAATCTGAGATAGAAAAGTTTATTTCGATTAATTTTTATGATTTACTGAGTGATTTGATGCATGTGTTAGAGTATTGATAAGAAATTTTATAGATTGCATGTTTAATTTACCTATTAGGGCTTATTTGCAGAAGTGCTATAACAGCCCGATTTACCGGTAAGATTTTCAGGGACGAAAATCCCTGAAGGGGGGAGAAATGTAACATCTCGAAATAGGGCTTAAATGGATAGTGGTTGGAAACCACAAATCTGAGATAGAAAAGTTTATTTCGATTAATTTTTATGATTTACTGAGTGATTAGATGCATGTGTTAGGGTGTTGATAAGAAATTTTATAGATTGCATGTTTAATTTGCCTGTTAGGGCTTATTTGCAGAAGTTGCTGTAACAGCCCGATTTAGGGCCTAAACAGAACGATGGTATTAGAACCATGAATTTGAAGTCAAAAAATTTATTCCGATAAAGGTTTAAGGTTTATTTATTGATTAAAATATTGTGTAAAAATATCGTTAAGTAATTTTATTGATAAAGCGGTCAATTGGACTTATAGGGGCAAAAGTGTAAATATGCAAAAGTTTAAGGGCAAAATTGTAATTTTGCCAAAGTTTGAGTTAAGGACTGTTTTTAATAGTACATTAATTAAATAAGAAAAATATAATGTTTTAGATCCTGGAAAACAAGATTTGAATCTAGAATGGGAAAATATCGAAAATCGAGAAAGTTGGTAAAATGGCCGTTTTAGTATAAAAAGTTCATATGTATAATAACCATTAATTTATGCATGTTACAATGTAAAATTGACATATTTACTATGATTGCCGAGGTGTTGAAAGTAAGTATAATTATGATGATTTAAATGTTCAATATTAATTCGACATGGAAATGAGAAAGTATGTAAGTTTGTATGTAAATAATACATTATCTTTATTATGTTTTTGTATTTCAGCATATTTTATGTATTGTATCTAATTTTTGAATCATAATTGACTATTGGAAGTATGGAATCAAGTATTAGAAAGAGAGAGAAATCCCGGTTGAACCTTCGGAAAGATTGGATGATACAGATGGTATGTAGCTAAGTCACATGTATGGTGCTGAGTGCACATCATGTGTACAAGAGAGCTACGAGACATTATGATGTAGCTAGGTCGCATGGGTGATATTATGTGTACACCATGTAGACAAGAGAGTTACGGGATATATGTAGCTAGGTCACATGCGTGGTTCGAGGTGAAGGACACCATGTAGACAAGAGAGCTACGAAAAAAACTGGCTAGGTCATATGGGTTGTTCTAAGTGTTCACCATGTCTACAAGAGAGCCAAAATTATGTTCACAATCGAGCTAGGTCACATGAGTGATGCTAAGTGAAGGCGACTATGTGTATAAGAGAGCTTCGATTTTAAAGGTGGGCTGTGTGCGATACCATAGCATATCAGTTATTATTCCGAATCGTTCAACTGGGAAATTGATTAAATAAAATTATGTATGACTTTGTGATGATAAGTGTAAGTATATACATGTGTAACTTATGAGCAATATGCTCGGTATGTGATTGGAAATTGGAAAGATTGTTAAGGGAAAGTGATGAATACAATTGAAGTGTGAAAGATCAAAATTAACAATAAAACTGTTCTGGATAGTTGCAGTGACTTGAATCTAAAAATTTACCAAAAATAGTAGAAATTGAATCAGAGACTAAATGAGATATCAAATTAGATCTTAATGAGTTTATTTTAATATAACTGAAACAGAGCAAGCAAAGGAATTCTATATTATGAGATATTTAAGTTTTTGAGAGACTGGTTCAGAATGACTACGTGATCCCCTGCTCTGATTTGGAAAAATCATTAAAAATTGTAAAAAAAATAATTAGGGGACATAATTTATATGCTTGAAATCCTTAATAAGTATAGTTTCAAATGAAATAAACGAGAACATCCTTTGAATTTTGTACGTGGAGAAAATTGATTCGTTGTGAAGAGTGTGTAGAACCGTTGAGCAGTGAAATAGGGGAACTGTAATGAATAAACTGTACTAATTGGCTAGACCAAAAATTCTTAAAATTTTATGGTAAGAATATATGTGAATCTAGTTTGACGAAAAATTAACGGTTTGTAATTTGGAGTTCTGTAGCTCCAGAAATAAATAATTTAGTTTCTGGTACTGTGCTAGACAACTTATTTTGAACTTGTTTATGATTATAATAGTGAAAGTATGTGTGTTTGAGATGGTAATATTCCGGGAACATATTGTGACTTTGTTTAAAGTATGATAATGTATTGTTTATTAATATTTACATACTTACTTACTAAGCTATAATGCTTACTCCCTTCCTTTCCTTTTTCGTATAGTGTCGCAGATGTTAGCTCGAGTTGGAGGTCGCCGGAGGTTAAATCACACTATCAAACTATTGATCGATATATAAAGGTTTAAAGTATTTTAAGTCTTTGGCATGTATGGAGACTCATTTAATTGTTATTAAGTTGGTACGAATTGGCTTAAAATACTGACCTATGTTATTTGAAGGTCTCTATTGTATAAAGGGATATATGTAGATAGTCTTCATTATGTTATTAATTAAATGATGCAATTTATGAATGTGCATGCTTACCTATATGTGTGGTGGAATTAAAGTATGATATCGGCCTTTTAAGCTCTTTTTAAAGGATAGCTTGAATATGTTTGAAAAAGTTTTAAATTAGAGTAAAATTATGAACCAGTTTTTATACGACGATTAGTGATTAAGTCAGGTAATGCCTCGTACCCTGTTCCAGCGTCAAACACGGGTAAGGGGTGTTACATCATTGGTATTAGAGCTATGGTTTAGTCGGTTCTCGGACTTACCTAGTATGTGTAAGAGTTAAGCTGTACATGCCATATTACTACCTGTGATAGTATGATGCCTCCCGATCCCGATGAAATAGTTTTGTTGAGACAGAAGTGTTTTCCAACCGAGCTACCATTGACAGTGTAAAAAGGTGTTAAGTAAGTTCGTATAATTTGGTGGATATATTGGTGTACGTAAATTGATCTTGGTGGCTTGTGATGATATGTGTGAGATCAAGTGTAAAATGAAATAGACATAAGTGGAGAAATATAGAAAACTGAAAAGAAACAAAAGTTTACCTCGTTATAAACTCATCCATGTTCGTTTGACATTGACAAGATATTATGTGTCTAAATTATTTGACTAAGTGAATGTGATAAATAGATTTACTCAAATTTTTGGAATGTATGTTTGAGTGCATTTGTTTTAAAATATGAATATGTGTGTAAGTCTGTCTAAAGTGAATTATATAACTGTGATAATATTAAGATGAAGTGAGACTCGTAAAAGGTAAGAGTACTAGTTCATGATGTTTATGTGATAATGAATGAGTTGTGAATAAGAATTTCTCTTGGAATATGAAAGATGAGATGAAGGGAAAGTTTATATTATGATAAGTGTACATGTTGATTGGCAATTGTGTGATGCTATGAGTGTAACTTGTGAAATTAAATGAATGTTATGAGTAATTCTATTTGAGAATTATGAACGCATGTGTAAGTGCATTTGTTTGTATAAGATGATAGGAGGGTTGTGTAAAATGAATATGCATGTTGAGTTATTTGAAGCAAATTATATATATATTGATGAGTGTTAAGTTATATGCATGAATATATAAGAGGGAAGTTAGAAGTGTTACAGCCTCACCCCCTTCCAATAAGATTAATTGACAATGTGATAGCATCTGAGAATGGTTTAATAAATGAACTCAGTTGCAGAAAAGATGTCAGGTTAATATGAAGATTTTCTGAATTCTGAAATGTTACAGTTAAAGAAAGATTAGACTTAGTTAATTAACTCATCCAGGTATGATGCTTAAAGTATATGATTGCTGGATTTTTTAAAACAAATATAAATTTTGATTGTGAATGAGATAATGTGAATTTAGTAATGATAAAATTAGACAGAAGAATAATAATTGAGCTGTATTAATAGCTGAATGCAAAGTTTTTGGTTTAAAAAAAAGTGAAAGCAAATGTGAGAATTGGAAATAGTTTTCGATTAATATAGAGGTCATACCGAGTTGAAACTTATTTATATTGGATTTCAATTTGATAGTGGGGTGATTTGAAAGTACTGCTTTGAAGAAAATTTGTTTGGAGATGTTTAAGAAAATTTGAGAAAAGATATTGAATCTTTTTACCGGTAAGATTTTCAGGGACGAAAATCCCTAAAGGGGGGAGAAATGTAACATCTCGAAATAGGGCTTAAATGTAATAGTGATTGCGAAACCACAAATCTGAGATAGAAAAGTTTATTTCGATTAATTTTTATGATTTACTGAGTGATTTGATGCATGTGTTAGAGTATTGATAAGAAATTTTATAGATTGCATGTTTAATTTACCTATTAGGGCTTATTTGCAGAAGTGCTATAACAGCCCGATTTACCGGTAAGATTTTCAGGGACGAAAATCCCTAAAGGGGGGAGAAATGTAACATCTCGAAATAGGGCTTAAATGGAATAGTGGTTGGAAACCACAAATCTGAGATATAAAAGTTTATTTCGATTAATTTTTATGATTTACTGAGTGATTAGATGCATGTGTTAGGGTGTTGATAAGAAATTTTATAGATTGCATGTTTAATTTGCCTGTTAGGGCTTATTTGCAGAAGTTGCTGTAACAGCCCGATTTAGGGCCTAAACAGAACGATGGTATTAGAACCATGAATTTGAAGTCAAAAAATTTATTCTGATTAAGTTTTAAGGTTTATTTATTGATTAAAATATTGTGTAAAAATATCGTTAAGTAATTTTATTGATAAAGCGGTCAATTGGACTTATAGGGGCAAAAGTGTAAATATGCAAAAGTTTAAGAGCAAAATTGTAATTTTGCCAAAGTTTGAGTTAAGGACTGTTTTTAATAGTACATTAATTAAATAAGAAAAATATAATGTTTTAGATCCTGGAAAACAAGATTTGAATCTAGAATGGGAGAAATATCGAAAATCGGGAAAGTTGGTAAAATGGTCGTTTTAGTATCAAAAGTTCATATGTATAATAAGCATTAATTTATGCATGTTACAATGTAAAATTGACATATTTACTATGATTGCCGAGGTGTTGAAAGTAAGTATAATTATGATGATTTAAATGTTCAATATTAATTCGACATGGAAATGAGAAAGTATGTAAGTTTGTATGTAAATAATACATTATCTTTATTATGTTTTTGTATTTCAGCATATTTTATGTATTGTATCTGATTTTTGAATCATAATTGACTATTGGAAGTTTGGAATCAAGTATTAGAAAGAGAGAGAAATCCCGGTTGAACCTTCGAAAAGATTGGATGATACAGATGGTATGTAGCTAAGTCACATGTATGGTGCTGAGTGCACATCATGTGTACAAGAGAGCTACGAGACATTATGATGTAGCTAGGTCGCATGGGTGATACTATGTGTACACCATGTAGACAAGAGAGCTACGGGATATATGTAGCTAGGTCACATCGTGGTTCCAGGTGAAGGACACCATGTAGACAAGAGAGCTACGAAAAAAACTGGCTAGGTCATATGGGTTGTTCTAAGTGTTCACCATGTCTACAAGAGAGCCAAAATTATGTTCACAATCGAGCTAGGTCACATGAGTGATGCTAAGTGAAGGCGACTATGTGTATAAGAGAGCTTCGATTTTAAAGGTGGGCTGTGTGCGATACCATAGCGTATCTATTATTATTCCGAATCGTTCAACTGGGAAATTGATTAAATGAAATTATGTATGACTTTGTGATGATAAGTGTAAGTATATACATGTGTAACTTATGAGCAATATGCTCAATATTTGATTGGAAATTGGAAAGGTTGTTATGGGAAAGTGATGAATACAATTGAAGTGTGAAAGATCAAAATTGACAATAAAACTGTTCTGGATAGTTGCAGTGATGTGAATCTAAAAATTTACCAAAAATAGTAGAAATTGAATCAGAGACTGAATGAGATATCAAATGAGAGCTTAATGAGGCTATTTTCATAAAACAATAACAGAGCAAGCAAAGGAATTTTATATTATGAGATATTTAAGTTTTTGAGGGACTGGTTTAGAATGACTACGTGATCCCCTATTCTGAATTATAAAAATCATTAACAATTGTACAAAAATAATTACGGGATATAATTTATATGCTTGAAATCCTTAATGAGTCTAGTTTAAATTAAATAAATGAGAACATCCTTTGAATTCTGTACGAGGAGAAAATTACTTTGTAGTGAAGAGTGGTCAGAACAGATGAGTAGTGAAATAGGGGTAACTTCAATGAATAAAATGTACTAATTGGCTGGACCAAAAATTCTTAAAATTTTATGGTAAGAATATATGTGAATCTAGTTTGACGAAAAATTAACGGTTTGTAATTTGGAGTTCTGTAGCTCCAGAAATAAATAATTTAGTTTCTGGTACTGTGCTAGACAACTTATTTTGAACCTGTTTATGATTATAATAGTGAAAGTATGTGTGTTTGAGATGGTAATATTCCGGGAACATATTGTGACTTTGTTTAAAGTATGATAATGTATTGTTTATTAATATTTACATACTTACTTACTAAGCTATAATGCTTACTCCCTTCCTTTCCTTTTTCGTATAGTGTCGCAGATGTTTGCTCGAGTTGGAGGTCGCCGGAGGTTAAATCACACTATCAAACTATTGATCGATATATAAAGGTTTTAAAGTATTTTAAGTCTTTGGCATGTATGGAGACTCGTTTAATTGTTATTAAGTTGGTAGGAATTGGCTTAAAATACTGATCTATGTTATTTGAAGGTCTCTATTGTATAAAGGGATATATGTAGATAGTCTTCATTATGTTATTAATTAAATGATGCAATTTATGAATGTGCATGCTTGCCTATATGTGTGGTGGAATTAAAGTATGATATCGGCCTTTTAAGCTCTTTTTAAAGGATAGCTTGAATATGTTTGAAAAAGTTTTAAATTAGAGTAAAATTATGAACCAGTTTTTATACGACGATTAGTGATTAAGTCAGGTAATGCCTCGTACCCTGTTCCAGCGTCAAACACGGGTAAGGGGTGTTACATCATTGGTATTAGAGCTATGGTTTAGTCGGTTCTCGGACTTACCTAGTATGTGTAAGAGTTAAGCTGTACATGCCATATTACTACCTGTGATAGTATGATGCCTCCCGATCCCGATGAAATAGTTTTGTTGAGACAGAAGTGTTTTCCAACCGAGCTACCATTGACAGTGTAAAAAGGTGTTAAGTAAGTTCGTATAATTTGGTGGATATATTGGTGTACGTAAATTGATCTTGGTGGCTTGTGATGATATGTGTGAGATCAAGTGTAAAATGAAATAGACATAAGTGGAGAAATACAGAAAACTGAAAAGAAACAAAAGTTTACCTCGTTATAAACTCATCCATGTTCGTTTGACATTGACAAGATATTATGTGTCTAAATTATTTGACTAAGTGAATGTGATAAATAGATTTACTCAAATTTTTGGAATGTATGTTTGAGTGCATTTGTTTTAAAATATGAATATGTGTGTAAGTCTGTCTAAAGTGAATTATATAACTGTGATAATATTAAGATGAAGTGAGACTCGTAAAAGGTAAGAGTACTAGTTCATGATGTTTATGTGATAATGAATGAGTTGTGAATAAGAATTTCTCTTGGAATATGAAAGATGAGATGAAGGGAAAGTTTATATTATGATAAGTGTACATGTTGATTGGCAATTGTGTGATGCTATGAGTGTAACTTGTGAAATTAAATGAATGTTATGAGTAATTCTATTTGAGAATTATGAACGCATGTGTAAGTGCATTTGTTTGTATAAGATGATAGGAGGGTTGTGTAAAATGAATATGCATGTTGAGTTATTTGAAGCAAATTATATATATATTGATGAGTGTTAAGTTATATGCATGAATATATAAGAGGGAAGTTAGAAGTGTTACAGCCTCACCCCCTTCCAATAAGATTAATTGACAATGTGATAGCATCTGAGAATGGTTTAATAAATGAACTCAGTTGCAGAAAAGATGTCAGGTTAATATGAAGATTTTCTGAATTCTGAAATGTTACAGTTAAAGAAAGATTAGACTTAGTTAATTAACTCATCCAGGTATGATGCTTAAAGTATATGATTGCTGGATTTTTTAAAACAAATATAAATTTTGATTGTGAATGAGATAATGTGAATTTAGTAATGATAAAATTAGACAGAAGAATAATAATTGAGCTGTATTAATAGCTGAATGCAAAGTTTTTGGTTTAAAAAAAAGTGAAAGCAAATGTGAGAATTGGAAATAGTTTTCGATTAATATAGAGGTCATACCGAGTTGAAACTTATTTATATTGGATTTCAATTTGATAGTGGGGTGATTTTGAAAGTACTGCTTTGAAGAAAATTTGTTTGGAGATGTTTAAGAAAATTTGAGAAAAGATATTGAATCTTTTTACCGGTAAGATTTTCAGGGACGAAAATCCCTAAAGGGGGGAGAAATGTAACATCTCGAAATAGGGCTTAAATGTAATAGTGATTGCGAAACCACAAATCTGAGATAGAAAAGTTTATTTCGATTAATTTTTATGATTTACTGAGTGATTTGATGCATGTGTTAGAGTATTGATAAGAAATTTTATAGATTGCATGTTTAATTTACCTATTAGGGCTTATTTGCAGAAGTGCTATAACAGCCCGATTTACCGGTAAGATTTTCAGGGACGAAAATCCCTAAAGGGGGGAGAAATGTAACATCTCGAAATAGGGCTTAAATGGAATAGTGGTTGGAAACCACAAATCTGAGATATAAAAGTTTATTTCGATTAATTTTTATGATTTACTGAGTGATTAGATGCATGTGTTAGGGTGTTGATAAGAAATTTTATAGATTGCATGTTTAATTTGCCTGTTAGGGCTTATTTGCAGAAGTTGCTGTAACAGCCCGATTTAGGGCCTAAACAGAACGATGGTATTAGAACCATGAATTTGAAGTCAAAAAATTTATTCTGATTAAGTTTTAAGGTTTATTTATTGATTAAAATATTGTGTAAAAATATCGTTAAGTAATTTTATTGATAAAGCGGTCAATTGGACTTATAGGGGCAAAAGTGTAAATATGCAAAAGTTTAAGAGCAAAATTGTAATTTTGCCAAAGTTTGAGTTAAGGACTGTTTTTAATAGTACATTAATTAAATAAGAAAAATATAATGTTTTAGATCCTGGAAAACAAGATTTGAATCTAGAATGGGAGAAATATCGAAAATCGGGAAAGTTGGTAAAATGGTCGTTTTAGTATCAAAAGTTCATATGTATAATAAGCATTAATTTATGCATGTTACAATGTAAAATTGACATATTTACTATGATTGCCGAGGTGTTGAAAGTAAGTATAATTATGATGATTTAAATGTTCAATATTAATTCGACATGGAAATGAGAAAGTATGTAAGTTTGTATGTAAATAATACATTATCTTTATTATGTTTTTGTATTTCAGCATATTTTATGTATTGTATCTGATTTTTGAATCATAATTGACTATTGGAAGTTTGGAATCAAGTATTAGAAAGAGAGAGAAATCCCGGTTGAACCTTCGGAAAGATTGGATGATACAGATGGTATGTAGCTAAGTCACATGTATGGTGCTGAGTGCACATCATGTGTACAAGAGAGCTACGAGACATTATGATGTAGCTAGGTCGCATGGGTGATACTATGTGTACACCATGTAGACAAGAGAGCTACGGGATATATGTAGCTAGGTCACATCGTGGTTCCAGGTGAAGGACACCATGTAGACAAGAGAGCTACGAAAAAAACTGGCTAGGTCATATGGGTTGTTCTAAGTGCTCACCATGTCTACAAGAGAGCCAAAATTATGTTCACAATCGAGCTAGGTCACATGAGTGATGCTAAGTGAAGGCGACTATGTGTATAAGAGAGCTTCGATTTTAAAGGTGGGCTGTGTGCGATACCATAGCGTATCTATTATTATTCCGAATCGTTCAACTGGGAAATTGATTAAATGAAATTATGTATGACTTTGTGATGATAAGTGTAAGTATATACATGTGTAACTTATGAGCAATATGCTCAATATTTGATTGGAAATTGGAAAGGTTGTTATGGGAAAGTGATGAATACAATTGAAGTGTGAAAGATCAAAATTGACAATAAAACTGTTCTGGATAGTTGCAGTGATGTGAATCTAAAAATTTACCAAAATAGTAGAAATTGAATCAGAGACTGAATGAGATATCAAATGAGAGCTTAATGAGGCTATTTTCATAAAACAATAACAGAGCAAGCAAAGGAATTTTATATTATGAGATATTTAAGTTTTTGAGGGACTGGTTTAGAATGACTACGTGATCCCCTATTCTGAATTATAAAAATCATTAACAATTGTACAAAAATAATTACGGGATATAATTTATATGCTTGAAATCCTTAATGAGTCTAGTTTAAATTAAATAAATGAGAACATCCTTTGAATTCTGTACGAGGAGAAAATTACTTTGTAGTGAAGAGTGGTCAGAACAGATGAGTAGTGAAATAGGGGTAACTTCAATGAATAAAATGTACTAATTGGCTAGACCAAAAATTCTTAAAATTTTATGGTAAGAATATATGTGAATCTAGTTTGACGAAAAATTAACGGTTTGTAATTTGGAGTTCTGTAGCTCCAGAAATAAATAATTTAGTTTCTGGTACTGTGCTAGACAACTTATTTTGAACCTGTTTATGATTATAATAGTGAAAGTATGTGTGTTTGAGATGGTAATATTCCGGGAACATATTGTGACTTTGTTTAAAGTATGATAATGTATTGTTTATTAATATTTACATACTTACTTACTAAGCTATAATGCTTACTCCCTTCCTTTCCTTTTTCGTATAGTGTCGCAGATGTTTGCTCGAGTTGGAGGTCGCCGGAGGTTAAATCACACTATCAAACTATTGATCGATATATAAAGGTTTTAAAGTATTTTAAGTCTTTGGCATGTATGGAGACTCGTTTAATTGTTATTAAGTTGGTAGGAATTGGCTTAAAATACTGATCTATGTTATTTGAAGGTCTCTATTGTATAAAGGGATATATGTAGATAGTCTTCATTATGTTATTAATTAAATGATGCAATTTATGAATGTGCATGCTTGCCTATATGTGTGGTGGAATTAAAGTATGATATCGGCCTTTTAAGCTCTTTTTAAAGGATAGCTTGAATATGTTTGAAAAAGTTTTAAATTAGAGTAAAATTATGAACCAGTTTTTATACGACGATTAGTGATTAAGTCAGGTAATGCCTCGTACCCTGTTCCAGCGTCAAACACGGGTAAGGGGTGTTACATCATTGGTATTAGAGCTATGGTTTAGTCGGTTCTCGGACTTACCTAGTATGTGTAAGAGTTAAGCTGTACATGCCATATTACTACCTGTGATAGTATGATGCCTCCCGATCCCGATGAAATAGTTTTGTTGAGACAGAAGTGTTTTCCAACCGAGCTACCATTGACAGTGTAAAAAGGTGTTAAGTAAGTTCGTATAATTTGGTGGATATATTGGTGTACGTAAATTGATCTTGGTGGCTTGTGATGATATGTGTGAGATCAAGTGTAAAATGAAATAGACATAAGTGGAGAAATATAGAAAACTGAAAAGAAACAAAAGTTTACCTCGTTATAAACTCATCCATGTTCGTTTGACATTGACAAGATATTATGTGTCTAAATTATTTGACTAAGTGAATGTGATAAATAGATTTACTCAAATTTTTGGAATGTATGTTTGAGTGCATTTGTTTTAAAATATGAATATGTGTGTAAGTCTGTCTAAAGTGAATTATATAACTGTGATAATATTAAGATGAAGTGAGACTCGTAAAAGGTAAGAGTACTAGTTCATGATGTTTATGTGATAATGAATGAGTTGTGAATAAGAATTTCTCTTGGAATATGAAAGATGAGATGAAGGGAAAGTTTATATTATGATAAGTGTACATGTTGATTGGCAATTGTGTGATGCTATGAGTGTAACTTGTGAAATTAAATGAATGTTATGAGTAATTCTATTTGAGAATTATGAACGCATGTGTAAGTGCATTTGTTTGTATAAGATGATAGGAGGGTTGTGTAAAATGAATATGCATGTTGAGTTATTTGAAGCAAATTATATATATATTGATGAGTGTTAAGTTATATGCATGAATATATAAGAGGGAAGTTAGAAGTGTTACAGCCTCACCCCCTTCCAATAAGATTAATTGACAATGTGATAGCATCTGAGAATGGTTTAATAAATGAACTCAGTTGCAGAAAAGATGTCAGGTTAATATGAAGATTTTCTGAATTCTGAAATGTTACAGTTAAAGAAAGATTAGACTTAGTTAATTAACTCATCCAGGTATGATGCTTAAAGTATATGATTGCTGGATTTTTTAAAACAAATATAAATTTTGATTGTGAATGAGATAATGTGAATTTAGTAATGATAAAATTAGACAGAAGAATAATAATTGAGCTGTATTAATAGCTGAATGCAAAGTTTTTGGTTTAAAAAAAAGTGAAAGCAAATGTGAGAATTGGAAATAGTTTTCGATTAATATAGAGGTCATACCGAGTTGAAACTTATTTATATTGGATTTCAATTTGATAGTGGGGTGATTTTGAAAGTACTGCTTTGAAGAAAATTTGTTTGGAGATGTTTAAGAAAATTTGAGAAAAGATATTGAATCTTTTTACCGGTAAGATTTTCAGGGACGAAAATCCCTAAAGGGGGAGAAATGTAACATCTCGAAATAGGGCTTAAATGTAATAGTGATTGCGAAACCACAAATCTGAGATAGAAAAGTTTATTTCGATTAATTTTATGATTTACTGAGTGATTTGATGCATGTGTTAGAGTATTGATAAGAAATTTTATAGATTGCATGTTTAATTTACCTATTAGGGCTTATTTGCAGAAGTGCTATAACAGCCCGATTTACCGGTAAGATTTTCAGGGACGAAAATCCCTAAAGGGGGGAGAAATGTAACATCTCGAAATAGGGCTTAAATGGAATAGTGGTTGGAAACCACAAATCTGAGATATAAAAGTTTATTTCGATTAATTTTTATGATTTACTGAGTGATTAGATGCATGTGTTAGGGTGTTGATAAGAAATTTTATAGATTGCATGTTTAATTTGCCTGTTAGGGCTTATTTGCAGAAGTTGCTGTAACAGCCCGATTTAGGGCCTAAACAGAACGATGGTATTAGAACCATGAATTTGAAGTCAAAAAATTTATTCTGATTAAGTTTTAAGGTTTATTTATTGATTAAAATATTGTGTAAAAATATCGTTAAGTAATTTTATTGATAAAGCGGTCAATTGGACTTATAGGGGCAAAAGTGTAAATATGCAAAAGTTTAAGAGCAAAATTGTAATTTTGCCAAAGTTTGAGTTAAGGACTGTTTTTAATAGTACATTAATTAAATAAGAAAAATATAATGTTTTAGATCCTGGAAAACAAGATTTGAATCTAGAATGGGAGAAATATCGAAAATCGGGAAAGTTGGTAAAATGGTCGTTTTAGTATCAAAAGTTCATATGTATAATAAGCATTAATTTATGCATGTTACAATGTAAAATTGACATATTTACTATGATTGCCGAGGTGTTGAAAGTAAGTATAATTATGATGATTTAAATGTTCAATATTAATTCGACATGGAAATGAGAAAGTATGTAAGTTTGTATGTAAATAATACATTATCTTTATTATGTTTTTGTATTTCAGCATATTTTATGTATTGTATCTGATTTTTGAATCATAATTGACTATTGGAAGTTTGGAATCAAGTATTAGAAAGAGAGAGAAATCCCGGTTGAACCTTCGGAAAGATTGGATGATACAGATGGTATGTAGCTAAGTCACATGTATGGTGCTGAGTGCACATCATGTGTACAAGAGAGCTACGAGACATTATGATGTAGCTAGGTCGCATGGGTGATACTATGTGTACACCATGTAGACAAGAGAGCTACGGGATATATGTAGCTAGGTCACATCGTGGTTCCAGGTGAAGGACACCATGTAGACAAGAGAGCTACGAAAAAAACTGGCTAGGTCATATGGGTTGTTCTAAGTGTTCACCATGTCTACAAGAGAGCCAAAATTATGTTCACAATCGAGCTAGGTCACATGAGTGATGCTAAGTGAAGGCGACTATGTGTATAAGAGAGCTTCGATTTTAAAGGTGGGCTGTGTGCGATACCATAGCGTATCTATTATTATTCCGAATCGTTCAACTGGGAAATTGATTAAATGAAATTATGTATGACTTTGTGATGATAAGTGTAAGTATATACATGTGTAACTTATGAGCAATATGCTCAATATTTGATTGGAAATTGGAAAGGTTGTTATGGGAAAGTGATGAATACAATTGAAGTGTGAAAGATCAAAATTGACAATAAAACTGTTCTGGATAGTTGCAGTGATGTGAATCTAAAAATTTACCAAAAATAGTAGAAATTGAATCAGAGACTGAATGAGATATCAAATGAGAGCTTAATGAGGCTATTTTCATAAAACAATAACAGAGCAAGCAAAGGAATTTTATATTATGAGATATTTAAGTTTTTGAGGGACTGGTTTAGAATGACTACGTGATCCCCTATTCTGAATTATAAAAATCATTAACAATTGTAGAAAATAATTATGGGATATAATTTATATGCTTGAAATCCTTAATGAGTCTAGTTTAAATTAAATAAATGAGAACATCCTTTGAATTCTGTACGAGGAGAAAATTACTTTGTAGTGAAGAGTGGTCAGAACAGATGAGTAGTGAAATAGGGGTAACTTCAATGAATAAAATGTACTAATTGGATAGACCAAAAATTCTTAAAATTTTATGGTAAGAATATATGTGAATCTAGTTTGACGAAAAATTAACGGTTTGTAATTTGGAGTTCTGTAGCTCCAGAAATAAATAATTTAGTTTCTGGTACTGTGCTAGACAACTTATTTTGAACCTGTTTATGATTATAATAGTGAAAGTATGTGTGTTTGAGATGGTAATATTCCGGGAACATATTGTGACTTTGTTTAAAGTATGATAATGTATTGTTTATTAATATTTACATACTTACTTACTAAGCTATAATGCTTACTCCCTTCCTTTCATTTTTCGTATAGTGTCGCAGATGTTAGCTCGAGTTGGAGGTCGCCGGAGGTTAAATCACACTATCAAACTATTGATCGATATATAAAGGTTTTAAAGTATTTTAAGTCTTTGGCATATATGGAGACTCGTTTAATTGTTATTAAGTTGGTAGGAATTGGCTTAAAATACTGACATATGTTATTTGAAGGTCTCTATTGTATAAAGTCATTTAATGGAGGTAGTCTTGATTATGTTATTAATTAAATGATGCAATTTATGAATGTGCATGCTTGCCTATGTGTGTGGTGGAATCAAAGCATGATATGGGCCTTGTAAGCTTTTTTTAAAGGACAGCTTGAATATGTTTGAAAAAGTTTTAAATTAGAGTAAAATTATGAATCGATTTTTATACGATGATTAGTGATTAAGTCCGGTAATGCCTCGTACCCTGTTCCGGCGTCAAACACGGGTAAAGGGTGTTATGTTATTGGTATCAGAGCTATGGTTTAATAGGTTCTCGGACTTACCTTTTATGTGTAAGAGTTAAGCAGTACATGCCATATTACTACATGTGATAATGTGATGCCTCCTGATCCCGATGAAATAGTTCTATTGAGACAGAAGTGTTTTCCAACCGAGCTACCATCGACAGTGTAAAAAGGTGTTACGTAAGTTCGTAAAATTTGGTGGATATATTGGTGTTCTTAAATTGATCTTGGTGGCTTGCGATGATATGTGTGAGATCAAGTGTAAAATGAAATAGACATAAGTGGAGAAATGTAGAAAAGTGAAGAAACGAAAGTTTACCTCGTTATAAACTCATCCATGATCGTTTGAGTGCATTTGTTTTAAAATATGAATATGTGTGTAAGTCTGTCTAAAGTGAATTATATAACTGTGATAATATTAAGATGAAATGAGACTCGTAAAAGGTAAGAGTACTAGTTCATGATGTTTATGTGATAATGAATGAGTTGTAAATAAGAATTTCTCTTGGAATATGAAAGATGAGATGAAGGGAAAGTTTATATTATGATAAGTGTACATGTTGATTGGCAATTGTGTGATGCTATGAGTGTAACTTGTGAAATTAAATGAATGTTATGAGTAATTCTGTTTGAGAATTATGAACGCATGTGTTAGTGTATTTGTTTGTATAAGATGATAGGAGGGTTGTGTAAAATGAATATGCATGTTGAGTTATTTGAAGTAAATTATATATATTGACGAGTGTTAAGTTATATGCATGAATATATAAGAGGCAAGTTAGAAGTGTTACAGCCTCACCCCCTTCCAATAAGATTAATTGACAATGTGATAGCATTTGAGAATGGTTTAATAAATGAACTCAGTTGCAGAAAAGATGTCAGGTTAATATGAAGCTTTTCTGAATTCTGAAATGTTACAGTTAAAGAACGATTAGACTTAGTTAATTAACTCATCCAAGTATGATGCTTAAAGTATATGATTGCTGGATTTTTTTTAAAAAAAATAAATTTTGATTGTGAATGAGATAATGTGAATTTAGTAATATTAAAATTAGACTGAAGAATAATGATTGAGCTATATTAATAGCTGAATGCAAAGTTTTTGGTTTAAAAAAATAGTTAAATCAAATGTAAGAATTGAAATAGTTTTCGATTAATATAGAGGTCATACCGAGTTGAAACTTATTTATATTGGATTTCAATTTGATTGTGGGGTGATTTTGAAAGTACTGCTTTGAAGAAAATTTGTTTGGAGATGTTTAAGAAAATTTGAGAAAAGATATTGAATCTTTTTACCGGTAAGATTTTCGAGGACGAAAATCCCTAAAGGGGGGAGAAATCTAACATCTCGAAATAGGGCTTAAATGGAATAGTGGTTGCGAAACCACAAATCAGAGATAGAAAAGTTTATTTCGATTAATTTTTATGATTTACCGAGTGATTAGATGCATGTGTTAGAGTATTGATAAGAAATTTTATAGATTGCATGTTTAATTTGCCTATTAGGGCTTATTTGCAGAAGTTACTGTAATAGTCCGATTTAGGGCCTAAACGGAACGATAGTTTTAGAACCACAAATTCGAAGTCAAAAAAATTATTCCGAATAAGTTTTAAGGTTTATTTATTGATTAAAATATTGTGTAAAAATATCGTTAAGTAATTTTACTGATAAAGTGCTTAATTGTACTTTTAGGACAATATGTGTTCTAATTGATAAGTACTTGATTGAAATGGGGGTTTAAAGAGGAGGTCCTTAAATGGTAATTAGACCATTATATTTTGTTTGGACAAAAACGGGCATCAATAGGACAAAATTTTAAAGAAAGGGCATAAGGGCATTTTTGTCATTTGGTAATTAATAGAAATAAAAAGGGAAAATAAAGCCAAAATTGACTCATCTTTTTCATGGAGGCCGAAATTAGCATGGGGGAAGCCATAGCTAGGGTTTTCAAGCTTTCCAAGCTCAATAGTAAGTCCGTTCTAGCCCCGTTTTTCAAGTTCTTTACGATTTTGGAATCCCGGTAACTTGATTAAGCTTATTCTAGCAATAATTTAAGCTAGGGTTCATACTTGGAAAAATACCCATAGGTGAAATGTGTTTATTTTGATGTTTTATGGTAGAATATGAAGCCTTAAATTACGTTAAACAACTTTTGCTAAGCGGTTTTAAGCAAAAATGAGTAAAACGGCTTAATCGGTACAAGTTGTTATTGTTCATAACTATGTGTTAGAGTGAGAATTTGATGTTTCCATAGAAGGGAAAAATGATCATCATGTTATAAAACATAAGAATAAGGGATGAAGTTTAATTTCCGAGCCTAGGGCAAAAGTGTAAATATGCAAAAGTTTAGGGGTAAAATTGTAATTTTTTTGAAGTTTGAGTTAAGGACTGTTTTGAATAGTACATTAATTAAATAAGTAAAATATAATGTTTTAGATCCTGGAAAATGAGATTTGAATCTAGAATGGGAGAAAAATCGAAAATCAGGAAAGTTGGTAAAACGGCCATTTTATTATCAAGGTAAGTTCATATGTATAATAAGCATTAATTTATGCATGTTTCAATGTAAAATTTATAGATTTACTATGATTGCCGAGGTGTTGAAAGTAAGTATAATTATGATGATTTAAATGTTCAATATTAATTCGACATGAAAATGAGAAAGTATGTAAGTTTGTATGTAAATAATACATTATCTTTATCATGTTTTTGTATTTCAGCATATTTTATGTATTGTAGCTGATTTTTTAATAATAATTGACTATTGGAAGTATGGAATCAAGTATTAGAAAGAGAGAGAAATCTCGGTTGAACCTTAGGAAAGATTGGATGATACAGATGGTATGTAGCTAGGTCACACGTATGGTGCTGAGTGCACATCATGTGTACAAGAGAGCTACGAGACCGTATGATGTAGCTAGGTCGCATGAGTGATACTATGTGTACACCATGTAGAGAAGAGAGCTACGGGATATATGTAGCTTGGTCGCATGCGTGGTTCCAGGTGAAGGACACAATGTAGACAAGAGAGCTACGAGATAAACTGGCTAGGTCACATGGGTGGTACTAAGTGTTCACCATGTGTACAAGAGAACAAAAATTATGTGTACAATAGAGCTAGGTCACATGAGTGGAGCTAAGTGAAGGCCACTATGTGTACAAGAGAGTTTCGATTTTAAAGTTGGGCTGTGTGCGATAGCATCGCGTATCTATTATTATTCCGAAGCGTTCAACTGGGAAATTTATTAAATGAAATTGTGTATGACTTTGTGATGATAAGTGTAAGTATATATGTCTGTAACGTATGAGCAATATGCTCGATATGTGATTGGAAATTGGAAAGATTGTTTTGGGAAAGTGATGAATACAATTGAAGTGTGAAAGATCAAAATTAACAATAAAACTGTTCTAGATAGTTGCAGTGATGTGAATCTAAAAATTTGCCAAAAATAGTAGAAATTGAATCAGAGACTGAATAAGATATCCAATTATAGCTTAATGAATCTATTTTCATATAACAGAAACAGAGCAAGCAAAGGAATTCTATATTATGAGATATTTAAGTTTTTACGAGACTAGTGTAGAATGACTATGTGATCCCCTGTTCTGACTTAGAAAACTCATTAAAAATTGTACAAAAGTAATTATGGGATATAATTTATATGCATGAAATCCTTGATGAGTCTAATGTCAAATGAAATAAACGAGAACATCTTTTGAATTCTGTACAAGGAGAAAATTAATTGGTAGTGAAGAGTGGGAAGAATAGTTGAGCAGTGAAACAGGGGTAACTTCAATGAATAAAATATACTAATTGGCTAGACCAAAAATTCTGAAACTTTTATGGTAAGAATATATGTTAATCTAGTTTCAAGGAAAATTAGTGGTTTGTAAATTGGAGTTCTGTGGCTCTGGAAATAAATAATTTAGTTTTTGGTATTCTGCTAGATAGCTTATTTTGAACCTGTTTATGACTGTAATAGTGAAAGTATGTGTGTTTGTGATGGTAATATTCCGGAACATAGTGTGACTTTGTTTAAATTATGATAATGTATTGTTTATTAATATTTACATACTTACTTACTAAGCTATAATGCTTACTCCCTTCCTTTCCTTTTTCGTATAGTGTCGCAGATGTTAGCTCGAGTTGGAGGTCGCCGGAGGTTAAATCACACTATCAAACTATTGATCGATATATAAAGGTTTAAAAGTATTTTAAGTCTTTGACATGTATGGAGACTCGTTTAATTGTTATTAAGTTGGTAGGAATTGGCTTAAAATACTGACCTATGTTATTTAAAGGTCTCTATTGTATAAAGTAATTTAATGTAGATAGTCTTGATTATGTTATTAATTAAATGATTCAATTTATGAATGTGCATGCTTGCCTATGTGTGTGGTGGAATTAAAGCATGATATGGACCTTGTAAGCTCTTTTTGAGGGACCGCTTGAATGTGTTTGAAAAAGTTTTAAATTAAAGTGAAATTATGAATCAGTTTTTATACGATGATTAGTGATTAAGGCCGGTAATGCCTCGTACCCTGTTCCTACGTCAAACACGGGTAAGGGGTGTTACATTATTGGTATCAAAGCTATGGTTTAGCCAGTTCTCGGACTTACCTAGTATGTGTAAGAGTGAAGCAGTACATGCCATATTACTACCTGTGATAGTGTGATGCCTCTCGATCCCGATGAAATAGTTCTATTGAGACAGAAGTGTTTTCCAATCGAGCTACCATCGACAATGTAAAAAGGTGTTAAGTATGTTCGTATAATTTGGTGGATATATTGGTGTACTTAAATTGATCTTGGTGACTTGTGATGATATGTGTGAGATCAAGTGTAAAATGAAATAGACATAAGTGGAGAAATATAGAATAGTGAAAAGAAACGAAAGTTTACCTCGTTATAAACTCATCCATGTTCGTTTGACATTGACATGATATTATGTTTCTAACTTGTTTGACTAAATGAATGTGATAAATAGATTTACTCAAATTATATAACTGTGATAATATTAAGATGAAATGAGACTCGTAAAAGGTAAGAGTACTAGTTCATGATGTTTATGTGATAATGAATGAGTTGTGAATAAGAATTTCTCTTGGAATATGAAAGATGAGATGAAGGGAAAGTTTCTATTATGATAAGTGTACATGTTGATTGGCAATTGTGTGATGCTATGAGTGTAACTTGTGAAATTAAATTGATGTTATGAGTAATTCTATTTGAGAATTATGAACGCATATATAAGTGTATTTTTTTGTATAAGATGATAGAAGGGTTTTGTAAAATGAATATGCATGTTGAGTTATTTGAAGCAAATTATATATATATTGATGAGTGTTAAGTTATATGCATGAATATATAAGAGGCAAGTTTGAAGTGTTACAGCCTCACCCCCTTCCAATAAGATTAATTGACAATGTGATAGCATTTGAGAATGGTTTAATAAATGAACTCAGTTGCAGAAAAGATGTCAGGTTAATATGAAGATTTTCTGAATTCTAAAATGTTACAGTTAAAGGAAGATTAGACTTAGTTAATTTACTCATCCAGGTATGATGCTTAAAGTATATGATTGCTGGATTTTTTAAAACAAAAATAAATTTTGATTGTGAATGAGATAATGTGAATTTAGTAATGATAAAATTAGATAGAAGAATAATAATTGAGCTGTATTAATAGCTGAATGCAAAGTTTTTGGTTTAAAAAAAGTGAAAGCAAATGTGAGAATTGGAAATAGTTTTCGATTAATATAGAGGTCATACCGAGTTGAAACTTATTTATATTGGATTTCAATTTGTTAGTGGGGTGATTTTGAAAGTACTGCTTTGAAGAAAATTTGTTTGGAGATGTTTAAGAAATTTTGAGAAAAGATATTGAATCTTTTTACCGGTAAGATTTTCAGGGACGAAAATCCCTAAAGGGGGGGAGAAATGTAACATCTCATAATAGGGCTTAAATGAAATAGTGGTTGCGAAACCATAAATTTGAGATAGAAAAGTTTATTTCGATTAATTTTTATGATTTACCGAGTGATTAGATGCATGTGTTAGACTATTGCTAAGAAATTTTATAGATTGCATGTTTAATTTGCCTATTAGGGCTTATTTGCAGAAGTTGCTGTAACAGCCCGATTTATCGGTAAGATTTTCAGGGACGAGAATCCCTAATGGGGGGAGAAATGTAACATATCGAAATAGGGCTTAAATGGAATAATGGTTGCGAAATCACAAATCTGAGATAGAAAAGTTTATTTCTTAATTTTAATGATTTACTGAGTTATTAGATGCATGTGTTAGAGTGTTGATAAGAAATTTTATAGATTGCATGTTTAATTTGCCTATTAGGGCTTATTTGCAGAAGTTGCTGTAACAGCCCGATTTAGGGCCTAAACGGAATGATGGTTTTAGAACCACGAATTTGAAGTCAAAAAATTTATTCTGATTAATGTTTAAGGTTTATTTATTGATTAAAATATTGTGTAAAAATATCGTTAAGTAATTTTACTGATAAAGTGCTTAACTGGACTTTTAGGACTAAATTGCAAAAGTTGCAAAATATGTGTTCTAATTCATAAGTACTTGATTGAAATGGGGGTTTAAAGAGGAGGTCCTTAAATGGAAATTAGGCCATTATATTTCGTTTGGACAAGAATGGTCATGAATAGGACAAAAATTTTAAAGAAAGGCCTTAAGGGCATTTTAGTCACTTGGTAATTAAAAGAAATAAAAAGGGAAAATAAAGCCAAAATTGACTCATCTTTTTCATGGAGGCCAAAATTAGCATGGGGGAAACCATAGCTAGGGTTTTCAAGCTTTCCAAGCTCAATAGTAAGTCCGTTCTAGCCCCGTTTTTTAAGTTCTTTACGATTTTGGAATCCCGATAACTTGATTAAGCTTATTCTAGCAATAATTTAAGCTAGGGTTCATACTTGGAAAAATACCCATAGGTGAATATGTTTATTTTTATGTTTTATGGTAGAATATGAAGGCTTAAATTATGTTAAACAACTTTTGCTAAGCGGTTTTAAGCAAAAATGAGTAAAACGGCTTAATTGGTAAAAGTTGTTATTGTTCATAACTATGTGTTAGAGTGAGAATTTGATGTTGCCATCGAAGGGAAAATGATCATCATGTCATAAAACATAAAAATAAGGGATGAAGTTTAATTCCCGAGCCTAGGGGCAAAAGTGTAAATATGCAAAAGTTTAGGGGAAAAATTGTCATTTTGCCAAAGTTTGAGTTAAGGACTGTTTTGAATAGTACATTAATTAAAGAAGTAAAATATGATGTTTTAGATCCTGAAAAAGAGATTTGAATCTAGAATGGGAGAAAAATCAAAAATCGGGAAAGTTGGTAAAATGGCCGTTTTAGTATCGAGGTAAGTTCATATGTATAATAAGCATTAATTTATGCATGTTTCAATGTAAAATTGATAGATTTACTATGATTGCCGAGGTGTTGAAAGTAAGTATAATTATGATGATTTAAATGCTCAATATTAATTCGACATGGAAATGAGAAAGTATGTAAGTTTGTATGTAAATAATACATTATATTTATTATGTTTTTGTATTTCAGCATATTTTATGTATTGTACTTGATTTTTGAATCATAATTGACTATTGGAAGTATGGAATCAAGCATTAGAAAGAGAGAGAAATTCCGATTGAACTTTTGGAAAGATTGGATGATACAGATGGTATGTATCTAGGTCACATGTATGGTGCTGAGTGCACATCATGTGTACAAGAGAGCTACGAGACATTATGATGTAGCTAGGTCGCATGGTTGATACTATGTGTACACCATGTAGACAAGAGAGCTACGGGATATATGTAGCTAGGTCGCATGCGTGGTTCCAGGTGAAGGACACAATGTAGACAAGAGAGCTACGAAATAAACTGGCTAGGTCACATGGGTGGTACTAAGTGTTCACCATGTGTACAAGAGAACCAAAATTATGTGTACAATTGAGCTAGGTCACATGAGTGGTGCTAAGTGAAGGCCACTATGTGTACAAGAGAGCTCCGAATTTAAAGGTGGGCTGTGTGCGATACCATCGCGTATCTATTATTATTCCGAAGCGTTCAACTGGGAAATTGATGAAATGAAATTGTGTATGACTTTGTGATGATAAGTGTAAGTATATATGTCTGTAACTTATGAGCAATATGCTCGATATGTGATTGGAAATTGGAAAGATTGTTATGGGAAAGTGATGAATACAGTTGAAGTGTGAAAGATCAAAATTAACAATAAAACTGTTCTGGATAGCTGCAGTGACGTGAATCTAAAAATTTACCAAAAATAGTAGAAATTGAATCAGAGACGGAATTATATATTATGAGATATTTAAGTTTTTCAGAAACAGAACAAGCAAAGGAATTCTCTATTATGAGATATTTAAGTTTTTCAGAGACTGGTTTAGAATGACTACGTGATCCTCTGTTCTGACTGAGAAAACTCATTAAAAATTGTACAAAAATAATTATGGGATAGAATTCATATGCTTAAAATCCTTAATGAGTCTAATTTCAAATGAAATAAATAATAACATCCTTTGAATTCTGTACAAGGAGAAAATTAATTCGTAGTGAAGAGTGGGCAGAACAGTTGAGCAGTGAAACAAGGGTAAGTTCAATGAATAAAATGTACTAAATGGCTAGACCAAAAATTCTGAAAATTTTATGGTAAGAATATATGTGAATCTATCTTCAAGGAAAATTAATGGTTTGTAATTTGGAGTTCTGTAGATCCAGAAATAAATAATTTAGTTGCTGGTACTCTACTAGACAGCTTATTTTGAACCTGCTTATTATTGTAAAAGTGAAATTATGTGTGTTTGTGATGGTAATATTCTGGGAACATATTGTGACTTTGTTTAAAGTATGGTAATGTATTTTTTATTAATATTTACATACTTACTTACTAAGTTATAATGCTTACTTCCTTCCTTTCCTTTTTCGTATAGTGTCTCAGATGTTAGCTCGAGTTGGAGGTCGCCGAAGGTTAAATCACACTATCAAACTATTGATCGATATATAAATGTTTTAAAGTATTTTAAGTCTTTGGCATGCATGGAGACTCGTTTAATTGTTATTACGTTGGTAGGAATTGGCTTAAAATACTGACCTATGTTATTTAAAGGTCTCTATTGTATAAAGTCATTTAATGTAGATAGTCTTGATTATGTTATTAATTAAATGATGCAATTTACGAATGTGCATGCTTGCCTATGTGTGTGGTGGAATTAAAGCATGATATGGGCCTTGTAAGCTCTTTTTAAGGGATAGCTTGAATGTGTTTGAAAAAGTTTTAAATTAGAGTGAAATTATGAATCGATTTTTATATGATGATTAGTGGTTAAGTCTTGTAATGCCTCGTACCCTGTTTCGATGTCAAACATGGTTAAGGGGTGTTACATTATTAGTATCAGAGCTATGGTTTAGTCAGTTCTCGGACTTACCTAGTATGTGTAAGAGTTTAAGCTGTACATGCCATGTTACTACCTGTGATAGTGTGATGCCTCCTGATCCCAATTAAATAGTTCTGTTGAGACAGAAGTGTTTTCCAACCGAGCTACCATCGACAGTGTAAAAAGGTATTAAGTAAGTTCGTATAATTTGTTGGATATATTGGTGTACTTAAATTGATCTTGGTGACTTGTGATGATATGTGTGAGATCAAGTGTAAAATGAAATGGACATAAGTGGAGAAATATAGAATAGTGAAAAGAAACGAAAGTTTACCTCATTATAAACTCATCCATGTTCGTTTGACATTGACATGATATTATGTGTCTAACTTATTTGACTAAGTGAATTGGATAAATAGATTTACTCAAATTTTTGGAATGTATGTTTGAATGCATTTGTTTTAAAATATGAATATGTGTGTAAGTCTGTCTAAAGTGAATTATATAACTGTGATAATATTAAGATGAAATGAGACTTTTAAAAGGTAAGAGTACTAGTTCATGATGTTTATGTGATAATGAATGAGTTGTGAATAAGAATTTCTCTTGGAATATGAAAGATGAGATGAAGGGAAAGTTTCTATTATGATAAGTGTACATGTTGATTGGCAATTGTGTGATGCTATGAGTGTAACTTGTGAAATTAAATGAATGTTATGAGTAATTCTATTTGAGAATTATGAATGCATGTATAAGTGTATTTGTTTGTATAAGATGATTGGAGGGTTGTGTAAAATAAATATGCATGTTGAGTTATTTGAAGCAAATTATATATATATTGATGAGTGTTAAGTTATATGCATGAATATATAAGAGGCAAGTTAGAAGTGATACAGCCTCACCCCCTTCCAATAAGATTAATTGAAAATGTGATAGCATTTGAGAATGGTTTAATAAATGAACTCAGTTGCAGAAAGGATGTCAGGTTAATATGAAGATTTTCTGAATTCTGAAATGTTACAGTTAAAGAAAGATTAGACTTAGTTAATTAACTCATCCAGGTATGATGCTTAAAGTATATGATTGTTGGATTTTTTTAAAAAAAAAATAAATTTTGATTGTGAATGAGATAATGTGAATTTAGTAATGATAAAATTAGACAGAAGAATAATGATTGAGCTGTATTAATAGCTAAATGCAAAGTTTTTGGTTTAAAAAAAAAGTGAAAGCAAATGTGAGAATTGGAAATAGTTTGCGATTAATATAAAGGTCATACCGAGTTGAAATTTAGTTATATTGGATTTTAATTTGATAGTGGGGTGATTTTGAAAGTACTGCTTTGAAGAAAATTTGTTTGGAGATGTTTAAGAAATTTTGAGAAAAGATATTGAATCTTTTTACCGGTAAGATTTTTAGGGACGAAAATCCCTAAAGGGGGGAGAAATGTAACATCTCAAAATAGGGCTTAAATGGAATAGTGGTTGCGAAACCACAAATCTGCGATAGAAAAGTTTATTTCGATTAATTTTTATGATTTACCGAGTGATTAAATGCATGTGTTAGAGTGTTGATAAGAAATTTTATAGATTGCATGTTTAATTTTCCTATTAGGGTTTATTTGCAGAAGTTGCTGTAACAGCCCAATTTAGGGCCTAAAGAGAACGATGGTTTTAAAACCACAAATTCGAAGTCAAAAAATTTATTCCGATTAAGGTTTAAGGTTTATTTATTGATTAAAATGTTGTGTAAAAATATCGTTAAGTAATTTTACTGATAAAGTGCTTAATTGGACCTTTAGGACTAAATTGCAAAAGTTGCAAAATATGTGTTCTAATTCATAAGTACTTGATTGAAATGGGGGTTTAAAGAGGAGGTCTTTAAATGGAAATTAGGCCATTGTATTTCGTTTGGACAAAAATGGGCATGAATTGGACAAAATTTTAACGAAAGGCCTTAAGGGCATTTTAGTCATTTGGTAATTAAAAGAAATAAAAAGGGAAAATAAAGTCAAAATTGACTCATCTTTTTCATGGAGGCCGAAATTAGCATGGGGGAAGCCATGGCTAGGGGTTTCAAGCTTTCCAAGCTCAATAGTAAGTTTGTTCTAGCCCCGTTTTTCAAGTTCTTTACGATTTTGTAATCTCGGAAAATTGATTAAGCTTATTCTTGCAATAATTTAAGCTAGGGTTCATATTTGGAAAAATACCCATAGGTGAGATGTGTTTATTTTGATGTTTTATGGTAGAATATGAAGGCTGAAATTATGTTAAACAACTTTTGCTAAGCGGTTTTAAGCAAAAATGAGTTAAACGGCTTAATCGGTAAAAATTATTATTGTTCATAACTATGTGTTAGAGTGAGAATTTGATGTTGCCATAGAAAGGAAAAATGATCAGCATGTCATAAAACATAAGAATAAGGGATGAATTTTAATTCCCGAGCCTAGGGGCAAAAGTGTAAATATGCAAAAGTTTAGGGGTAAAATTGTAATTTTTCCAAAGTTTTAGTTAAGGACTGTTTTGAATAGTACATTAATTAAATATGAAAAATATGATGTTTTAGATCCCGAAAAATGAGATTTGAATCTAGAATGGGAGAAAAATCGAAAATCGGGAAAGTTAGTAAAATGGCTGTTTTAGTATCGAGGTAAGTTCATATGTATAATAAGCATTAATTTATATATGTTTCAATGTAAAATTGACATATTTACAATGATTTCTGAGGTGTTGAAAGTAAGTATAATATGATGATTTAAATGTTCAATATTAATTTGACATGGAAATGAGAAATTATGTATGTAAATAATACATTATCTTTGATATGTTTTTGTATTTCAGCATATTTTATGTATTGTAGCTGATTTTTGAATCATAATTGACTATTGGAAGTATGGAATCAAGTATTAGAAAGAGAGAAATCCCGATTGAACCTTAGGAAAGATTGGATGATACAGATGGTATGTAGCTAAGTCACATGTATGGTGCTGAGTGCACATCATGTGTACAAGAGAGCTACGAGACATTATGATGTAGCTAGGTCGCATGGGTGATACTATGTGTACACCATGTAGACAAGAGAGCTACGGGATATATGTAGCTAGGTCGCATGCGTGGTTCCAGGTGAAGGACACCATGTAGACAAGAGAGCTACGAGATAAACTGGCTAGGTCATATGGGTGGTACTAAGTGTTCACCATGTGTACAAAAGAGCCAAAATTATGTGTACAATCGATCTAGGTCACATGAGTGATGCTAAGTAAAGGCCACTATGTGTAAAAGAGAGCTTTGATTTTAAAGGTGGGCTGTGTGCGATACCATCGCGTATCTGTTATTATTTCGAAACTTTCAATGGGAAATTGATTAAATGAAATTATGTATGACTTTGTGATTGTAACACCCCGAACACGAGTCCGACACCGGAGTCGAACACGAGATGTTAACAAACTTTGAAAAATTTCCAGACACTGCCCAATTTGTGTACTAGTCGATTTAAAAAATCATATCTTGAGCTTCACAACTCGAAAATCAGTTTCGTGATTTTTCCCTGAAACTAGACTCATATGCCCATCTACATATTTTTTTCTAGAATTTTTGATCGGGCCAATTAGTACAGTTTATTAGTTAAAGTCTCCCATGTTACAGGAATCGACTATCCTGACCTTTGCGCATTACGACTTGGATATCTCCTTGTACAGGGCTCCAATACTGATTCTGTTTATTTCTATAGAAACTAGACTCAGAGAGGAATCTATACATATATGGTATGACTCCTAATTATCTCTGGTTAATTTATAATCAATTTCCAAAGTCGGAACAAGGAATCCAGAACCCGTTCTGGCCCTGTCTCACGAGAACCTGAATATCTCTTAACATACTGTCCATATGATTGTTTCATTACTTTCCTATGAAAGTAGATTCTTCAAGGTTTGTTTACATAATTTATTCACTATTTAATTCCATTCCTACTATTTTTAGTGATTTTCCAAATCTACGTCACTGATGCTGTCAGCATCTACCTTTAAGGGAGGCTTTACCTATTTCATGGTTCAACTAGCCCTTTTTGCATACATAGCACAATTTATGAAAGTGATTAACCATCCCCGTGGCCAATCCTTGTCAAGCATATCCACACCAAATGATTATAACATTATACTCAAACACATATAAGCCATTTTCGCATGGCTATCCAAAACTTACACATCACATAAAGTACTCGAAAAACAACAATGGGTCGTCCTATACATGCCATATCAAAATTCAACCAAAAGAGTACCCAAAAGAGCCTTTGATAGTGTGGGCGACTTCGACTTCAAGATCCCGAGTCCGATTGCTGGAGAACCAAAAATCTATAAAACAGAGGAGCAATGGAACGAAGTAAGCAATTTATGCTTAGTAAGTTTTGAGCTAGAAATTCCAGCATAACGAAAGCATAGCACACATTTAGCTAAACGGAATATTTCATAATACACAATTTTTCCGATATCAAACTTACTTCACAACGTTAACCCTTATGTACATACACAAAAGACCAACTTAGCCGAAGGCCGGTAGCTCGTTCATCAACTGAGCGAATATTTATTTGTAAGGGCTCGATTAAATTCAACACATACGTAACATATCCCAATATTGGGATGTTTTTCGAGTATTAGCTGGAATTTTACAGCAAGCTCATTCATTACCAAAATCACGTACCTTCGGAATTTAACCGGATATAGCTCCTCGTTCAAGTGCCTTCGGGACATAGCCCGGTTATAGTAACTCATACAATGCCTTCGGGACTTAACCCGGATTTTAAAACTCGCACGAATGCCTTCGGGACTAAACCCGGAATTAGTATCTCGCACAAAGGCCTTCGGGACTTAACCCGGAATTAATAACTCGCACAAATGCCTTCGGATCTTAGTCCGGATATAGTCACTTAGCACAAAGCCTTCGGGACTTAGCCCGGACAGCATTCAATTAATCATGCACATCTAACAATAATTCATGGCACATTCGTATTTCTTTTTCATTAGCAAAACTCAAACACAAGGCACATACCATCCTTGCACATTCGGCTCAATAGCCACACATAGAGCATGATTTTAATTTTCTTAAAACATGATTTAATCACATCGTAATTTAAGCTCTCTTACTCAAGAACTTACCTCGGGTGTTGTCGAACGATTCCGCTAACTATTCGACCACTTTTTCCTTCCCTTTATCGGATTTATTTCCCCTTTGCTCTTGAGCTTAATTAAACAAATAAATTGATTTCATCATTTAGGCATCAAAAAAAAAGATGAACACGAAGCACTTAGCCCATATTTATACATTAGACATTAAAGTCACATACATGTGAAATCATGCATCAACACAACATATTAGCTAATTTTTCCCCCTTGGCCGAATATGCATGTCTATTTTTGGGGTCGATTTCAACACTTAATACACACATATACACACTAGTAAAGCATCCTCTCCCTTCCCATCGATTTAACACATGCATTGCTCATTAACATGTAAAAGTTACATTCGGCCTTAGCACACAACTTGCTAGCCGATTCTTCTCCATTTAGCAACCAATGCACATATGTGCTCACACAAAAATGCTAAAAAGGAGGTTCAAGAATCATCAAGTCATCATCACATGCATCATTAACAAACTTCATATTTAGCATGAAATGGCATTAACACAACCTCCACCTAGGCCGAATTTTAACTCATCCTCTTGCCTCATCACCACCACATCAAACATCAACCAAGAATGATGCATCCATGGTCAAATGTCATTTCCATCACATAGCAAGATTTAGACCATGGGCTAGGTAGAACTCAAGCTAACAACTAAAACATGCATGCATCTCATGGAACATCATCAAACATACCTTAGCCTAGCTACATGCATGGCCGAACCTCTTCACCCTTCTTCTTCCTTCCTCCTTAAAATTATTGGCCAAGGATGAACCAAAGGATGAGAAATTTTTTTCTTTGTTTTTCTTTCTAGTTTCGGCAAGTATGAAGATGAGAAAAGGATGAACAAAAATTCTCTCCTTTCTTTTCTTTAGCTCACGGCAATGGGGGGGACAAACAACTACACACACATTTTTTTTTTGTATTCACCATACTCCTTTTCATTATTTTATGCCCATGCCCCTTATTTTATTTGTTTTATCCCAACATTTTATGACACAAATTAACATATTTTATTTGTGCCATACTTATGCCATAATTTCCATATAAAAAAATTGCACAATTGCTCATCATGCCCATCATGGCCGGCCACCTTGTTTTAAGGTGGGAAATTTGACATGCAAATCCACCTATTTCATACTATAAGTTATTTGGCCACTACAAATTAGCCTATAGCATTTGCAAAAATTTTCACATGAGTCACATTTCAAAATTTCACTCACAATTGGCAAAATCAAAGCATGAAATTTTCACACATGCACTTTCACATGAAATAAACATAGGATATAACATCTAATTATTATTGTGACTCGGTTTAGCGGTCCCGAAACCATTCCCGACTAGGGTCAATTTTGGGCTGTCACAACTCTCCCCCACTTAAGAAATTTTCATCCCCGAAAATCTTACCGGTAAATAGGTTTGGGTATCGTTCTTTCATCGAGCTCTCGGTCTCCCAAGTAGCTTCCTCGATCCCGTGTTTGAGCCATAACACCTTTACTAGCGGAACTCTTTTGTTTCGCAACTCCTTCACTTCACGAGCTAGGATACGCATCGGTTCTTCTTCATAGCTCATGTCGACTTGAATTTCAACCTCTGATGGGCTAATTATGTGCGATGGATCAGATCGATAGCGTCGAAGCATCGAAACATGAAAGACGTCATGAATCTTTTCAAGCTCAGGGGGAAAAATCAATCTATACGCAACCGGACCAACTCATTCGGAGATTTCGTACGGCCCAATGAATCTTGGGCTCAACTTGCCCTTACGGCCGAACCTGAGTATCTTTTTCCAAGGTGAAACCTTAAGGAACACTTTGTCTCCCACCTGATACTCGATGTCTTTTCGTTTCAAATCTGCGTACGACTTCTGACGATCCGTGGCTACCTTCAGACTTTCACGGATTACCTTTACTTTCTGTTCAGCATCTTTAATCAAATCAACTCCGAAAATTTTACTTTCACCGAGCTCGGTCCAAAACAATGGTGTACGGCATTTACGACCGTACAAAGCCTCGTAAGGTGCCATCTTAATACTTGATTGAAAACTATTGTTGTAAGCGAATTCAATCAAAGGTAAATACCGTTCCCATGAACCACTGAACTCGAGGATGCAACATCTCAACATATCCTCAAGTATCTGAATTATCCGCTCAGATTGACCATCGGTTTGGGGATGAAAAGCAGTGCTAAAATGCAGCTTGGTACCCAAAGCTTCTTGCAATTTCCTCCAAAATTGCGAGGTGAATCTCGGATCTCTATCCGACACGATAGAAATAGGTACCCCGTGTAATCTCACAATCTGAGAAACGTACAATTCAACTAGTCTATCCAATGAAAAATCCATACACACGGGGATAAAGTGAGCCGACTTAGTCAGTCTATCGACAACAACCCAAATCGCATCCTTCTTACTTGTTGACAATGGCAGTCCGGACACAAAGTCCATTGTGACTCGATCCCATTTCCACTCGGGTATCATGATCGGCTGAAGTAATCCTGAAGGCACTTGATGTTCCGCTTTCACTTGTTGACATATTAAACATCTCGAAACAAAGTCGGAGATGTCTCGTTTCATACCATGCCACCAAAACTAACGTTTCAAATCGTTGTACATTTTCGTACTCCCCGGGTGAATTGACATTCGGCTACAATGGGCTTCGTTCAGAATCATCGAAATGAGTTTCGAATTCCTTGGAACACACAAACGACTTCTGAACCTCAAACAATCATCATCATCAATTTGAAACTCCGATTCCTTGTTCGGAGCACACTCAGCCCGTTTTGCAACCAATTCATCATCAACTTTCTGGGCTTCACGAATTTGATGAATCAATAATGGTTTGGCTTTTAATTCAGCTATTAACACATTGTCGGGTAGAACAGACAAGTGCACATTCATCGCTCGTAAAGCAAACAATGACTTCCGGCTTAAGGCATCCGCAACCACATTAGCCTTTCCCGGGTGGTAATCAATGACAAGCTCGTAATCTTTCAACAACTCAAGCCAACGTCTTTGTCGCAGATTTAAGTCTCTTTGAGTCATCAAATATTTGAGACTTTTGTGATCCGAAAATACATGGCACTTTTCACCAAATAAGTAATGTCGCCATATTTTTAAAGCAAATACGATGGCAGCTAGTTCAAGATCATGGGTCGGATAATTTTTCTCATGTGGCTTTAATTGTCTCGACGCATAGGCCACAACTCGACCTTCTTGCATCAATATGCAACCCAACCCAAGTAGGGATGCGTCACGATAAATGACAAACTCTTTGCCTGATTCGGGTTGCACTAAAATTGGAGCTCCCGTCAAATGAGTTTTCAGTTGATCGAAACTTTTCTGACATTTCTCCGTCCATTCGAACTTAACATCCTTTTGAAGTAGCTTCGTCATTGGTGTGGCTATCATCGAGAAACCTTTGACAAATCGTCGGTAATAACCGGCGAGTCCCAGGAAGCTCCGAACTTCGGTAATATTTCTTGGAGGCTTCCAGTTAAGTATGGCTGAAATTTTGCTCGGGTTAGCTCGAATACCCAATGCGGATACCACATGACCCAAGAAGCTAACCTCTCTTAACCAGAACTCACACTTACTGAACTTAGAATATAACTGCTTATCCCGCAAAATTTGCAACACCAGTCTCAGGTGCTCAGCATGTTCGGTCTCATCTCTTGAATAGACCAAGATGTCATCAATGAACACAACTATGAACCGATCCAAATATGGTCTGAAGATCCGATTCATCAAATCCATAAATACCGCAGGGGCATTAGTGAGCCCAAATGGCATCACTAAGAACTCGTAGTGACCATATCTCGTTCTGAAGGCAGTTTTGGGTATGTCCGAATCTCGAATTCGCAACTGATAATAGCCCGATCTCAAATCTATTTTTGAGAACATTGAGGCTCCCTTCAGTTGGTCGAACAAATCATCGATACGCGGTAACGGATATTTGTTCTTTATCGTCACTTTATTCAGTTGACGATAGTCAATGCACAACCTCATGGTTCCGTCCTTCTTTTTCACGAACAATACTGGTGCACCCCAAGGTGAGAAACTTGGTCGAGCAAAACCTCTATCCATCAATTCTTGCATCTGAGCTTTCAACTCTTTTAACTCGGTGGGTGCCATACGATACGGAGCTATCGAAATCGGCGTAGTCCCAGGTACAAGCTCAATACCAAACTCTACCTCCCGAACAGGTGGTAAACCCGGTAATCCTTTAGGAAAAACATCCGGGTATTCACAAACCACCGGCACAGATTCGGGTTTCTTTTCTAATTCTTTGTCATCAAGTACATACGCAAGGTATGCTTCGCACCCTTTTCTTACATATTTCTGGGCCAACATTGATGATATTACAGCTGGCATCCCCTCCAAGTCCGTAGACTCAACTCGGATTACTTCGTTATTTGCGCACCTCAAATCAATAGTCTTGCTTTTGCAATTCACAACCGCATCATGCGCGGTCAACCAATCCAAACCAAGAATAACATCAAATTCATCAAACGGCAAAAGCATCAAGTCCGCCAGAAAACAGGAACCTCAAATTTCTAGGGGACATTTCTTACACACTTTGTCGACAAGCACGTAACGACCCAAGGGATTTGACACCCGAATTACGAACTCAGTAGACTCAATAGGTAAAGTCTTACTGGATGCTAAGGTTTCACATATGTAAGAATGAGTAGAACCGGGGTCAATCAAAGCAATTACATTAGTATCAAAGAGAGTGAATGTACCGGTAATAACATCAGGCAAAGAAGCATCCTCGCGGGCACGTATAGCATAAGCTCTAGCAGGCGCACGAGCTTCGGATCTGGTTATATCATCTCTAGATCCTCTCTGACCACCACCAGTATTGCTCGCATTTCCAGATGGTCTACCCCGAGCAGTGGTAGCACCCGGTCTCCCACTCTGATTTACATTCTGTTCCGACAACCTCGGGCAATCTTTAATGAAGTGGACAACTGATCCGCATTTGTAACAGGAGCGGTCAGGGAATCTACAACTCCCCGAATGCCATTTACCGCAATATCGGCATTTCGTTCTGTCTCGACGTTCATTCCCAACACTGGCGACCGAAGTGCCTCGTGTACCCACAGGGGGTCGATCACGATCTCGTCTAAAAAGGCCCGAAGTGCCTCTCGACCAGCCCACATCATCTCGAAATTTCATCGATGCCTGTTGAAGAGACTTTCCTGAGGATCTTTTACGAAAATCTCCAGTTCCCTCATCAACTTTTTGTTTTTCTTTTCTAAGCTCTTCGGCTTTACAAGCTCGCTCGACAAGTACTATGAATTCTCGTATTTCAAGAACGCCAACGAACATTTTTATATCTTCATTCAGCCCATCCTCGAAGCGTTTAGACATGATAGCCTCAGACGAAACACATTCCCGAGCGTATTTGCTAAGTCTAACAAATTTTCGCTCGTAATCAGTAACCGACATGGAACCTTGCTTAAGCTCAAGAAATTCCTTCCATTTTTGATCAACAAATCTCTGACTGATATACTTTTTCCGAAACTCAGTTTGGAAAAACTCCCAAGTTACTTGCTCTTGGGGCACAACAGAAGTCAGAGTACTCCACCAATAGTAGGCAGAATCACGTAGCAAGGAGATAGTACACTTTAGGCATTCATCGGGTGTACAAGATAGCTCATCGAGTACCCGGATAGTGTTGTCCAACCAAAATTCAGCTTGCTCGGCATCGTCGCTATCCGTAGCCTTAAATTCATTAGCCCCATGTTTTTGGATTCTGTCAACTGGGGGCTTATTTGACCTTATTTGGTCAGTTACCGGAGGTATTGTAGGTGCGGGGGTGGTATTAGTCGGGAATGGAGGTTGTGGAACAGCCGTATTAGTTCGAATGTATTGGTTGAACCAATCATTCATCACGCTATAGAAAGCTTGTCTAGCTTCCTCATTCGGGTTACTAGCATTAGGTTGAGAGTCCGCCGGCGCTGTCCCTTGTGCGGGAGCAAGCGCTACACTCTCAAGATCATCAGCTACCTCTCGGTCGGGATCAGGATCCATTACTATAAATAAACACATTTACAATTGTCAGAAATCACCACACTATCAAGTAATCACATAAAATGGCATGTATAGCTAGACCCAACGCATTACGGTAGTCCTAGAATCGACTAAACCGTAGCTCTGATACCAATAAAATGTAACACCCCGAACCCGAGTCTGACACCGGAGTCGAACACGAGGTGTAAACAAACTTTGAAAAATTTCCAGACACTGCCCAATCTGTGTACTAGTCACTTTAAAAAATCATATCTTGAGCTTCACAACTCGAAAATCAGTTTCGTGATTTTTCCCTGAAACTAGACTCATATTCCCATCTACATATTTTTTTCTAGAATTTTTTATCGGCCCAATTAGTACAGTTTATTAGTTAAAGTCTCCCATGTTACAGGAATCGACTACCCTGACCTTTGCGCATTACGACTTGGATATCTCCTTGTACAGGGCTCCAATACTGATGCCGTTTATTTCTATAGAAACTAGACTCAGAGAGGAATCTATACATATATGCTATGACTCCTAATTATCTCTGGTTAATTTATAATCAATTTCCAAAGTCGGAACAAGGAATCCAGAACCCGTTCTGGCCCTGTCTCACGAGAACCTGAATATCTCTTAACATACTGTCCATATGATTGTTTCGTTACTTTGCTATGAAAGTAGATTCTTCAAGGTTTGTTTACATAATTTATTCACTATTTAATTCCATTCCTACTATTTTTAGTGATTTTCCAAATCTACGTCACTGATGCTGTCAGCATCTACCTTTAAGGTAGGCTTTACCTATTTCATGGTTCAACTAGCCCTTTTTGCATACATAGCACAATTTATGAAAGTGATTAACCATCCCCGTGGCCAATCCTTGTCAAGCATATCCACACCAAATGATTATAACATTATACTCAAACACATATAAGCCATTTTCGCATGGCTATCCAAAACTTACACATCACATAAAGTACTCGAAAAACAACAATGGGTCGTCCTATACATGCCATATCAAAATTCAACCAAAAGAGTACCCAAAAGAGCCTTTGATAGTGTGGGCGACTTCGACTTCAAGATCCCGAGTCTGATAGCTGGAGAACCAAAAATCTATAAAACAGAGGAGCAATGGAATGAAGTAAGCAATTTATGCTTAGTAAGTTTTGAGCTAGAAATTCCAGCATAATGAAAGCATAGCACACATTTAGCTAAACGGAATATTTCATAATACACAATTTTTCCGATATCAAACTTACTTCACAACATTAACCCTTATGTACATACACAAAAGACCAACTTAGCCGAAGGCCGGTAGCTCGTTCATCAACTGAGCGAATATTTATTTGTAAGGGCTCGATTAAATTCAACACATACGTAACATATCCCAATATTGGGATGTTTTTCGAGTATTAGCTGGAATTTTACAGCAAGCTCATTCATTACCAAAATCACGTACCTTCGGAATTTAACCGGATATAGCTCCTCGTTCAAGTGCCTTCGGGACATAGCCCGGTTATAGTAACTCATACAATGCCTTCGGGACTTAACCCGGATTTTAAAACTCGCACGAATGCCTTCGGGACTTAACCCGGAATTAGTATCTCGCACAAAGGCCTTCGGGACTTAACCCGGAATTAATAACTCGCACAAATGCCTTCGGATCTTAGTCCGGATATAGTCACTTAGCACAAAGCCTTCGGGACTTAGCCCGGACAGCATTCAATTAATCATGCACATCTAACAATAATTCATGGCACATTCGTATTTCTTTTTCATTAGCAAAACTCAAACACAAGGCACATACCATCCTTGCACATTCGGCTCAATAGCCACACATAGAGCATGATTTTAATTTGCTTAAAACATGATTTAATCACATCGTAATTTAAGCTCTCTTACTCAAGAACTTACCTCGGGTGTTGTCGAACGATTCCGCTAACTATTCGACCACTTTTTCCTTCCCTTTATCGGATTTATTTCCCCTTTGCTCTTGAGCTTAATTAAACAAATAAATTGATTTCATCATTTAGGCATCAAAAAAAAAAGATGAACACGAAGCACTTAGCCCATATTTATACATTAGACATTAAAGTCACATACATGTGAAATCATGCATCAACACAACATATTAGCTAATTTTTCCCCCTTGGCCGAATATGCATGTCTATTTTTGGGGTCGATTTCAACACTTAATACACACATATACACACTAGTAAAGCATCCTCTCCCTTCCCATCGATTTAACACATGCATTGCTCATTAACATGTAAAAGTTACATTCGGCCTTAGCACACAACTTGCTAGCCGATTCTTCTCCATTTAGCAACCAATGCACATATGTGCTCACACAAAAATGCTAAAAAGGAGGTTCAAGAATCATCAAGTCATCATCACATGCATCATTAACAAACTTCATATTTAGCATGCAATGGCATTAACACAACCTCCACCTAGGCCGAATTTTAACTCATCCTCTTGCCTCATCACCACCACATCAAACATCAACCAAGAATGATGCATCCATGGTCAAATGTCATTTCCATCACATAGCAAGATTTAGACCATGGGCTAGGTAGAACTCAAGCTAACAACTAAAACATGCATGCATCTCATGGAACATCATCAAACATACCTTAGCCTAGCTACATGCATGGCCGAACCTCTTCACCCTTCTTCTTCCTTCCTCCTTAAAATTATTGGCCAAGGATGAACCAAAGGATGAGAAATTTTTTTCTTTGTTTTTCTTTCTAGTTTCGGCAAGTATGAAGATGAGAAAAGGATGAACAAAAATTCTCTCCTTTCTTTTCTTTAGCTCACGGAATGGGGGGGGGGACAAACAACTACACACACATATTTTTTTTTTGTATTCACCATACTCCTTTTCATTATTTTATGCCCATGCCCCTTATTTTATTTGTTTTATCCCAACATTTTATGACACAAATTAACATATTTTATTTGTGCCATACTTATGCCATAATTTCCATATAAAAAAAATTGCACAATTGCTCATCATGCCCATCATGGCCGGCCACCTTGTTTTAAGGTGGGAAATTTGACATGCAAATCCACCTATTTCATACTATAAGTTATTTGGCCACTACAAATTAGCCTATAGCATTTGCAAAAATTTTCACATGAGTCACATTTCAAAATTTCACTCACAATTGGTAAAATCAAAGCATGAAATTTTCACACATGCACTTTCACATGAAATAAACATAGGATATAACATCTAATTATTATTGTGACTCGGTTTAGCGGTCCCGAAACCACTTCCCGACTAGGGTCAGTTTTGGGCTGTCACAGTGATGATAAGTGTAAGTATATACGTGTGTAAATTATGAGCAATATGCTCGATATTTGATTGGGAATTGGAAAGGTTGTTATGGGAAAGTGATGAATACAATTGAAGTGTGAAAGATCAAAATTGACAATAAAACTGTTCTCGATAGTTGCAGCGACGTGAATCTAAAAATTTACCAAAAATAGTAGAAATTGAATCAGAGACTGAATAAGACATCAAATGAGAGCTTAATGAGGCTATTTTCATAAAACAAAAACAGAGCAAGCAAAGGAATTCTATATTATGAGATATTTAAGTTTTTGAGGGACTAGTTTAGAATGACTTAGTGATCCCCTATTCTGACTTATAAAAATCATTAACAATTATACAAAAATAATTAGGGGATATAGTTTATATTCATGAAATCCTTAGTGAGTTTAGTTTCCAATGAAATAAATGAGAACATCCTTTGAATTCTGTATGAGGATAAAATTAATTCGTAGTGAAGAGTGGTCAGAACAATTGAGCAGTGAAACAGGGGTAACTTCAATGAATAAAATGTACTAATTGGCTAGACCAAAAATTCTGAAAATTTTATTTTAAGAATATATGTGAATCTAGTTTCAAGGAAATTAATGGTTTGTAATTTGGAGTTCTGTAGCTCCAGAGATAAATAATTTAGTTGCTGGTACTCTGCTGGAAAGCTTATTTTGAACCTGTTTATGATTGTAATAGTGAAAGTATGTGTGTTTGTTATGGTAATATTCCGAGAACATATTGTGACTTTGTTTAAAGTATGATAATGTATTGTTTATTAATATTTACATACTTACTTACTAAGTTATAATGCTTACTCCCTTCCTTTCCTTTTTCGTATAGTGTCGCAGATGTTAGCTCGAGTTGGAGGTCGCCGGAGGTTAAATCACACTATCAAACTATTGATCGATATATAAAGGTTTTAAAGTATTTTAAGTCTTTGGCATGTATGGAGACTCGTTTAATTGTTATTAAGTTGGTAGGAATTGGCTTAAAATACTGACCTATGTTATTTGAAGGTCTCTATTGTATAAAGTCATTTAATGTAGATAGTCTTCATTATGTTATTAATTAAATGATGCAATTTATGAATGTGCATGCTTGCCTATATGTGTGGTGGAATTAAAGTATGATATCGGCCTTTTAAGCTCTTTTTAAAGGACAGCTTGAATATGTTTGAAAAAGTTTTAAATTAGAGTAAAATTATGAACCAGTTTTTATACGATGATTAGTGATTAAGTCAGGTAATGCCTCTACCCTGTTCCAGCGTCAAACACGGGTAAGGGGTGTTACATCATTGGTATTAAAGCTATGGTTTAGTCGGTTCTCGGACTTACCTAGTATGTGTAAGAGTTAAGCTGTACATGCCATATTACTACCTGTGATAGTGTGATGCCTCCCGATCCCAATGAAATAGTTCTGTTGAGGCAGAAGTATTTTCCAATCGAGCTACCATTGACAGTGTAAAAAGGTGTTAAGTAAGTTCGTATAATTTGGTGGATATATTGGTGTACGTAAATTGATCTTGGTGGCTTGTGATGATATGTGTGAGATCAAGTGTAAAATGAAATAGACATAAGTGGAGAAATATAGAAAACTGAAAAGAAACAAAAGTTTACCTCGTTATAAACTCATCCATGTTCGTTTGACATTGACATGATATTATGTGTCTAAATTATTTGACTAAGTGAATGTGATAAATAGATTTACTCAAATTTTTAGAATGTATGTTTGAGTGCATTTGTTTTAAAATATGAATATGTGTGTAAGTCTGTCTAAAGTGAATTATATAACTGTGATAATATTAAGATGAAGTGAGACTCGTAAAAGGTAAGAGTACTAGTTCATGATGTTTATGTGATAATGAATGAGTTGTGAATAAGAATTTCTCTTGGAATATGAAAGATGAGATGAAGGGAAAGTTTATATTATGATAAGTGTACATGTTGATTGGCAATTGTGTGATGCTATGAGTGTAACTTGTGAAATTAAATGAATGTTATGAGTAATTCTATTTGAGAATTATGAACGCATGTGTAATTGCATTTGTTTGTATAAGATGATAGAAGGGTTGTGTAAAATGAATATGCATGTTGAGTTATTTGAAGCAAATTATATATATATTGATGAGTGTTAAGTTATATGCATGAATATATAAGAGGGAAGTTAGAAGTGTTATAGCCTCACCCCCTTCCAATAAGATTAATTGACAATGTGATAGCATCTGAGAATGGTTTAATAAATGAACTCAGTTGCAGAAAAGATGTCAGGTTAATATGAAGATTTTCTGAATTCTGAAATATTACAGTTAAAGAAAGATTAGACTTAGTTAATTAACTCATCCAGGTATGATGCTTAAAGTATATGATTGCTGGATTTTTTAAAACAAATATAAATTTTGATTGTGAATGAGATAATGTGAATTTAGTAATGATAAAATTAGACAGAAGAATAATAATTGAGCTGTATTAATAGCTGAATGCAAAGTTTTTGGTTTAAAAAAAAAGTGAAAGCAAATGTGAGAATTGGAAATAGTTTTCGATTAATATAGAGGTCATACCGAGTTGAAACTTATTTATATTGGATTTCAATTTTATAGTGGGGTGATTTTGAAAGTACTGCTTTGAAGAAAATTTGTTTGGAGATGTTTAAGAAAATTTGAGAAAAGATATTGAATCTTTTTACCGGTAAGATTTTCAGGGACGAAATCCCTAAATGGGGGAGAAATGTAACATCTCGAAATAGGGCTTAAATGTAATAGTGATTGCGAAACCACAAATCTGAGATAGAAAAGTTTATTTTGATTAATTTTTATGATTTACTAAGTGATTTGATGCATGTGTTAGAGTATTGAGAAGAAATTTTATAGATTGCATGTTTAATTTACCTATTAGGGCTTATTTGCAGAAGTGCTATAACAGCCCGATTTACCGGTAAGATTTTCAGGGACGAAAATCTCTAAAGGGGGGAGAAATGTAACATCTCGAAATAGGGCTTAAATGGAATAGTGGTTGGAAACCACAAATCTGAGATAGAAAAGTTTATTTCGATTAATTTTTATGATTTACTGAGTGATTAGATGCATGTGTTAGGGTGTTGATAAGAAATTTTATAGATTGCATGTTTAATTTGCCTGTTAGGGCTTATTTGCAGAAGTTGCTGTAACAGCCCGATTTAGGGCCTAAACAGAACGATGGTATTAGAACCATGAATTCGAAGTCAAAAAATTTATTCCGATTAAGGTTTAAGGTTTATTTATTGATTAAAATATTGTGTAAAAATATCGTTAAGTAATTTTATTGATAAAGCGGTCAATTTGACTTATAGGGGCAAAAGTGTAAATATGCAAAAGTTTAAGGGCAAAATTGTTATTTTGCCAAAGTTTGAGTTAAGGACTGTTTTTAATAGTACATTAATTAAATAAGAAAAATATAATGTTTTAGATCCTGGAAAACAAGATTTGAATCTAGAATGGGAGAAATATCGAAAATCGAGAAAGTTGGTAAAATGGCCGTTTTAGTATCAAGGTAAGTTCATATGTATAATAAGCATTAATTTATGCATGTTACAATGTAAAATTGACATATTTGCTATGATTGCCGAGGTGTTGAAAGTAAGTATAATTATGATGATTTAAATGTTCAATATTAATTCGACAGGGAAATGAGAAAGTATGTAAGTTTGTATGTAAATAATACATTATCTTTATTATGTTTTTGTATTTCAGCATATTTTATGTATTGTATCTGATTTTTGAATCATAATTGACTATTGGAAGTATGGAATCAAGTATTAGAAAGAGAGAGAAATCCCGGTTGAACCTTCGGAAAGATTGGATGATACAGATGGTATGTAGCTAAGTCACATGTATGGTGCTGAGTGCACATCATGTGTACAAGAGAGCTACGAGACATTATGATGTAGCTAGGTCGCGTGGGTGATACTATGTGTACACCATGTAGACAAGAGAGCTACGGGATATATGTAGCTAGGTCACATGCGTGGTTCCAGGTGAAGGACACCATGTAGACAAGAGAGCTACGAAAAAAACTGGGTAGGTCATATGGGTTGTTCTAAGTGTTCACCATGTCTACAAGAGAGCCAAAATTATGTTCACAATCAAGCTAGGTCACATGAGTGATGCTAAGTGAAGGTGACTATGTGTATAAGAGAGCTTCGATTTTAAAGGTGGGCTGTGTGCGATACCATAGCGTATCTGTTATTATTCCGAATCGTTCAACTGGGAAATTGATTAAATGAAATTATGTATGACTTTGTGATGATAAGTGTAAGTATATACATGTGTAACTTATGAGCAATATGCTCGGTATGTGATTGGAAATTGGAAAGATTGTTAAGGGAAAGTGATGAATACAATTGAAGTGTGAAAGATCAAAATTAACAATAAAACTATTCTGGATAGTTACAGTGACTTGAATCTAAAAATTTACCAAAAATAGTAGAAATTGAATCAGAGACTAAATGAGATATCAAATTAGATCTTAATGAGTCTATTTTAATATAACAGAAACAGAGCAAGCAAAGGAATTCTATATTATGAGATATTTAAGTTTTTGAGAGACTGGTTCAGAATGACTACGTGATCCCCTGCTCTGAGTTGGAAAAAATCATTAAAAATTGTAAAAAAAATAATTAGGGGATATAATTTATATGCTTGAAATCCTTAATAAGTATAGTTTCAAATGAAATAAACGAGAACATCCTTTGAATTTTGTACGTGGAGAAAATTGATTCGTTGTGAAGAGTGTGTAGAACCGTTGAGCAGTGAAATAGGGGAACTGCAATGAATAAACTGTACTAATTGGCTAGACCAAAAATACTTAAAATTTTATGGTAAGAATATATGTGAATCTAGTTTCACAAAAAATTAACGGTTTGTAATTTGGAGTTCTGTAGCTCCAGAAATAAATAATTTAGTTTCTGGTACTGTGCTAGACAACTTATTTTGAACCTGTTTATGATTATAATAGTGAAAGTATGTGTGTTTGAGATGGTAATATTCCGGGAACATATTGTGACTTTGTTTAAAGTATGATAATGTATTGTTTATTAATATTTACATACTTACTTACTAAGCTACAATGCTTACTCCCTTCCTTTCCTTTTTCATATAGTGTCGCAGATGTTAGCTCGAGTTGGAGGTCGCTGGAGGTTAAATCACATTATCAAACTATTGATCGATATATAAAGGTTTTAAAGTATTTTAAGTCTTTGGCATGTATGGAGACTCGTTTAATTGTTATTAAGTTGGTAGGAATTGACTTAAAATACTGACCTATGTTATTTGAAGGTCTCTATTGTATAAAGTAATTTAATGTAAATAGTCTTGATTATGTTATTAATTAAATGATTCAATTTATGAATGTGCATGCTTGCCTATGTGTGTGGTTGAATTAAAGAATGATACGGGCCTTGTAAGCTCTTTTTAAGGGGCAACTTGAATGTGTTTGAAAATGTTTTAAATTAGAGTCAAATTATGAATCGATTTTTATACGATGATTAGTGATTAAGTCCGGTAATGCCTTGTACCATGTTCCGGCGTCAAAAACGGGTAAGAGGTGTTACAAATAAGGCTAAACAGTGATTGAACTCGTTGCCACGAGGATCAATCACTACTTGGAAACAGATAACTAAAAAGTTTTTATTAAAATATTGTCCGCCGGCTAAACAGCCAAATTACGTAATGATATCTCCTCTTTTGTGCAGATGGATTTAGAAACACTCTACGATGCATGGGAGAGATACAAGGACCTTTTGCGAAGATGCCCTCACCATGGGTTACCACTCTGGCAATAAGTCCAAACATTTCGCAATGGCCTGAACCCTTTGACTCGGTAGATGATTGGCACTGCCGCTAGTGGAACTATCAATATTAAGACACCAGAGGCGGCTTACGAATTTATTGAGGAGATGTCACTGAATAACTATTAGTGGCAAGTTATAAGGACGAAGCCGACGAAAGCAGCCAGTGTTTTCAACATCGATACGGTTACTATGCTATCTAATCATGTAGAACTCTTAAATAAAAAGATTGACGATTTGTGTGGTTCTACTCATGTACATCTAGTGATGAGGTGTGATTCGAATGGAGGAAGAGCATGCACAGAATATCAACCTTTCAACCCTAGCATCGAGGAGGAACAAGTCCAATATATGGGTAACAATAACTCTAGGACCCAAAATAACCCATATAGTAACACTTATAATGCAGGTTGGAGGAACCATGCCAATTTCTCGTGGGGCGGTCAAGGAAATTAGAGGCCATAACATCATCCGAGTTTTCAACAACCACCTTACCAGCAGGAAAAGAAGCCGAACCTTGAGGAGATGTTGACAAAATTCATCTCGGTGTCAGAAACTCATTTCTAGAATACTGAGACAACCTTTAAGAATCAACAAGCGTCGATCCAAGGGCTCGAAACTCAGATAGGCCAACTCGCCAAACTGATTTCTGAACGACCACAAGGTAGTTTGCCGAGTAACACTGAATCTAACCCAAGGGAGCAAATCAATGCAATTACCATTCAAGATGCGGAAGGGTTAGTTGCACCTGAACCAGAACCAAGGCAAGAAATTGTGGTAAGTAAAGGTAAGGTAGACCACAATGACCAAAAATCGGCAAATAAAGAATACAAACCTCGTGTGCCATACCCAAACGTGACAAAGAAAGACCGCACAGAAGAACAATTCGGTAAATTCCTTAAATTATTTAAAAAATTACATATTAACTTACCGTTTATTGAAGTTCTTTCGTAGTTGCCAAACGCAGTCAAATTCTTAAAAGAGCTTTTAACAAATAAACGAAAGTTGGATGAGGCGTCGCATGTGGAGTTGAATGCAGTTTGCTCAGCCATTCTACAGAATAAGCTACTTAACATGTGACAGCCCTAAAGTGACCCTAGTCGGAAAGCGGTTTTGGGACCGCTAAACGGAGTCACCAAATTATTTGAATATGATATTTATTGTCCAAAATATGTGAATATGAATGTGTGAAAGTTTTAAGCTTCGATTTAGTAAATTGCATGTGAATTTAGTCAATAGGACTTATGTGTGACACTTTTGAAATGTGATAGGTTAATCTATAAGGATCTATTAGTGAGTGTAATCAAAAGGGTGGACTTGCATGTCAATTTTCCCCCCCTAATTTGTAGTGGCCGGCCATGAGCATGAGGGTGGACAAAATGTTATGGCTAAAAAACTTGTCATGAACATGTTGGGTTAATGCTTTATGTTAGGAAAAATAAAATAAGGAGTATAGGCAATAAAATAATAATGGGAAGGTAAATGATGATGAAAAAAAAAGAAAGAAAAAAAAAACTCTCATGTTGTTCTTGGCCGAATAGAAGAAAGAAAAAGAAGGAAAAAGAGCTTTGAGGAAATCGGCTATGGTGGTTTGCTAGACTAAGGTATGTTTGATGATGTTCCATGAGATGCATGCATGTTTTAGTTGTTAGCTTGAGTTCTACCTAGCCCATGGTCTAAATCTTGCTATGTGATGGAGATGACACTCGGCCATGGATGTATCATTCTTGCTTGGTGTTGATGTTGTGTTGATGAGATATCAAGTTATTTTTGTGACCCAAGTTGAGATTTGGATTTTTGAATGAGTAAGCTTTCGGCTATGGTAATTATAAGGGTGATGGATGTTGTTTCATACTAAATCTAGATGAACAATGTTAGTGCTTATATCTCGATATTTATGAATTTCTTTCTTGGTTTTACCTCAAACCCATGAAGTATTTTTAATTGGTGTTGTTAGAGGTTTCAGTCATGGGATTATAAGCTTGTTAGTTTTGATGGTGAAATTTATGCCTTGTAAAGGTAAATGGTTCAAAGGAACATTCGGCCATGATGTAAAAATTATGGTGAAATGATGTTAAATGCTTTGAATATTGAATATATATATTGTTATAAGTTGAACTTAAGGTTTGCTAAATTGTCTTTGTCATTGCCGAATGTGTGTATAGTTAAAGAGAATTTGTTTAAGTGCTTAGTTAATTGATATTGAGTTAATGATATGTGTATTCGGTCATAAAGTTGCACATGAGGAAATGTTAGATTAATGGTATTAAATTGCTTAATGTGATTAAAAATGCGTATGACCATTTTGTATTTGAGCTAAAGGTGGCCATATGACCTATCAAATTCATTGTCATATTCAGCCATAAGCTAGCATAATGAGACTTTAATAAGTTAAATTTGTTTGAATTAGCTCAAGAGCTTAGAGGACCAAAGTTGGATAAGGGAAAGGAAAAAGTGATCGAATAGCCGTCGAAATCATTCGACAACATCCGAGATAAGTTTTCGAGTAATGAAACTTAGATTATGATTCGATTAGATTATGTTATAAGCAAATCAAAATCATGCCCTTTGTATGTAGCTATTGAGCCGAAAATGATAATGCTTGATAAGTGAATTGTGTTTGAATTCTAATTATGAAAATGAAATATTGATGTGTCATGATTTATTGATATGTGCATGGATATTCGGATTGATAACCGGGCTAAGTCCCGAAGGCATTTGTGCTAGTGACTAATTCCGGGCTAAGCCCGAAGGCATTTGTGCGAGTTACTATATCCGGGCTAAGTCCCGAAGGCATTTGTGCGAGTTACTATAACCGGGCTAAGTCCCGAAGGCATTTGTGCGAGTTACTATATCCGGGCTAAGTCCCGAAGGCATTTGTGCGAGTTACTATAACCGGACTAAGTCCCGAAGGCATTTGTGCGAGTTACTATAACCGGGCTAAGTCCCGAAGGCATTTGAGCTAGTAGCTATATCCGGCTAAACTCCGAAGGTACTTGGTTTGGGAATGAGCGATCTTGCTGTAAATTTCAAATTAATACGCTCATAAAATCCAAACGATGAGGTATGTTTCGTATATGCATCGGAAAAGTCGATTCGTTTTAAATACTATTCGTTCAATTGATTAACGAATTTTTGGCCTTTAGTTAGGTTTGATACCTTGTGAATGAATATATTGATTGACGCATGAAGTAAGTATGTTTGTGAGAATGTGCATATATGAAGTTATCCATTTCGCCATATGAATGTTATACCTTAGCCGTAACTAATTTCATTATTCAAAACTTACTAAGCATTAAATGCTTACTCCGTTTCTTTGATTCTCTGTTTTATAGATTTTGGTTCATCAGCTATCGGACTCGGGATTGTCGAAGTCGAAGTCGTCCACACTATCAAAGCCCCCTTGGTACACTTTTGATTGAACCCTGAAATGGCATGTATAGGACTACCCTTTTTGTTGTTGGTCATGTACCCTTTGGTTTTGTATAAATTTGGATAGCCATGCGAAAATGGCTTATATACACTTTGAGCATAGCATTATAATCGTCTTGTATGTTGTTCATTGAGAGGTATGGAAATGTTTGGTAACGATTAGCCATTGGGAATGGTTAATTATGATTATTTTGATGCTATGTATGACAAACTCTAGTTGATTCATGGAAAACCATGAAATAGGTAAGGTTTACCTTAAAAACAGATGCTGACAGCAGCAGTGGTGTGGATTTGAAAAATCATTAAAAATAGTAAAAATGAAATTAAATAGTGAATAAATTATGTAATCGACCTTGATGAATCTACTTTCATATGGAAGAAACAAAACGGTCATATGAGTCGTATTTTAAGAGATATTTAAGTTTTCATGGGACAGGGCCAGAGCGATTTCTGGATCCCCTGATCTGACTTTGGAAATTCATTATAAATTAACCAGAGATAATTAGAAGTCATGCCATATGTGTATAGATTCATTTTTTAGTCTAGTTTCATTAGAAACAAACGGCATATGTATTGAAGCCCTGTACAGGGAGATATATAAGTCGTAATGCATGAAGGTCAGAGCAGTCGAACCCTGTAACAGGGGAGATTTTAACTAATAAACTGTACTAATTGGACCAACAAAAAATTCTATAAAAAAACTTGTAGATGTATGTTTGAGTCTAGTTTCAGGGAAAATTTACAAAACTGATTTTTGAGTTTTGGAACTCAAGATATGATTTTTAAGGTGACAGTGACGCAGTTAGCCAGCTAGTCCGGAAATTTTTAAAATGGACTGTAAAAAATAAGGGAATTAAGTCTGTTAACCCCTCGTGTCTGACTCCGGAAACGGTCTCGGGTACGGGGTGTTACAATTTTATTGGTATCAGAGCTACGGTTTAGTCGATTCTAGGACTACAGTAATACGTTTGGGTCTAGCTATACATGCCATTTTGTGATTATTTGATAGTGTGGTGATTTCTGACATTTGCAAATGTGTTTATTTATAGTAATGGATCCCGATCCCGACCGAGCAGTAGCTGATGATCTTGAGAGTGTAGCGCCTGCTCCCGCACAAGGGACAGCGCCGGCAGACTCTCAACCTATTGCTAGCAATCCGAATGATGAGGCTAGGCAAGCTTTTTATAGCGTGATGAATGATTGGTTTAACCAATACATTCGAACTAATACGGCTGTTCCACAACCTCCATTCCCGACTAATGCCACCCCCGCACCTACAATACCTCCGGCAACCGACCAAATAAGGTCAAATAAGCCCCCAGTTGACAGAATCCGAAAACACGGGGCTTATGAATTTAAAGCTACGGACAGCGATGATGCCGAGCAAGCTGAATTTTGGTTGGACAACACTATTTGGGTACTTGATGAGCTATCTTGCACACCCGATGAGTGCCTAAAGTGTACTATCTCCTTTCTACGTGATTCTGCCTACTATTGGTGGAATACGTTGACTTCTGTTGTGCCCAAAGATCTAGTAACTTGGGAGTTTTTCCAAACTGAGTTTCGAAAAAAGTATATCAGTCAGAGATTCATGGATCAAAAACGGAAGGAATTTCTTGAACTTAAACAAGGTTCCATGCCGGTTACTGACTATGAACGAAAGTTTGTAAGGCTTAGCCGGTACGCTCAAGAATGCATTTCTTCAGAAGCCGTAATGTGTAAACGTTTTGAGGATGGACTGAATGATGATATAAAGCTGTATGTTGGCATTTTGGAAATCTGAGAATTTGTGGTACTTGTCGAGCGAGCTTGCAAAGCCGAGGAGCTCCGTATGGAGAAAAGAAAAGCTGATATGGGAGTAAAGGAGTTTCGTAAGAGGTCTTCGGGGAGGCCCTTTCAACAGTTATCGAAGAAATTTAGAGATGATTTGGGCCGATCTATAGACACTTCGGGTTTTTCTAGACGAGATCGTGATCGACCCCCTATGAGTGCACGAGTCACTTCGGTCGCCAGTGTTGGAAATGATCGTCAAGACAGAACGGAGTGTCCGTATTGTGGTAAATGGCATTCGGGGAGTTGTAGATTCCATGACCGCTCCTGTTACAAGTGCGGATCAGTTGACCACTTTATTAAAGATTGCCCGAGGTTGTCTGAACAGAATGTAAATCAGAGTGGGAAACCTGGTGCTACTACTGCTCGGGGTAGACCATCTAGGAATACGGGCAATGCTAGTGGCGGTCAGAGAGGATCTAGAGATGCTACAACCAGATCTGAGGCTCGTGCTCCTGCTAGAGCTTATGCTATACGTGCACGCGAGGATGCTTCTTCACCTGATGTTATTACCGGTACTTTCACTCTCTTTGATACTAATGTGATTGCTTTGATTGACCCTGGTTCTACTCATTCTTATATATGTAAAACCTTAGCAACCAGTAAGACTTTACCTGTTGAGTCTACTGAGTTCGTAATTCGGGTGTCAAATCCCTTGGGTCGTTATGTGCTTGTCGACAATGTGTGTAAGAAATGTCCCTTAGAAATTCGAGGTTACTGCTTTCCGGCCTATTTGATGCTTTTGCGGTTTGATGAATTTGATGTTATCCTCGGTATGGATTGGCTAACCGTTCACGATGCAGTTGTAAATTGCAAAAGAAAAAATATCGATTTGAGGTGTGCAAATAATGAGATGATTCGAGTTGAGTCAACCGACTTGAATGGGTCGCCAGCTGTAATGTCATCGATGTTGGCTCAGAAATATGTAAGAAAGGGGTGCGAAGCATACCTTGCGTATGTACTTGATGACAAAGAGTTAGAAAAGAAGCCTGAATCTGTGCCAGTGGTTTGTGAATACCCGGATGTTTTTCCCGAAGAATTACTGGGTTTACCACCTGTTCGGGAGGTAGAGTTTGGCATCGAGCTTGTACCTGGGACTACACCAATTTCAATAGCTCCGTATCGTATGGCACCAACCGAGTTAAAAGAGTTGAAAGCTCAGTTGCAAGAGTTGACGGATAGAGGTTTCGCTCGACCAAGTTTCTCACCTTGGGGTGCACCAGTATTGTTTGTGAAAAAGAAGGACGGAACCATGAGGTTGTGCATCGATTGTCGTCAGCTAAATAAGGTGACAATAAAGAATAAATATCCGATACCGCGTATTGACGATTTGTTTGATCAACTAAAGGGAGCCTCAGTGTTTTCAAAGATAGATTTGAGATCGGGTTATTATCAGTTGCGAATTCGAGATTCGGATATACCCAAAACTGCTTTCAGAACGAGATACGGTCACTACGAATTCTTAGTGATACTGTTTGGGCTCACTAATGCCCCCGCGGTATTTATGGATTTGATGAATCAGATTTTTAGACCGTATTTGGATCGGTTTGTAGTTGTGTTTATCGTTGATATTTTGGTCTATTCGAGAAATGAAACCGATCATGCTGAACACCTGGGATTAGTGTTGCAAATTTTACGGGATAAGCAGTTATATGCTAAGTTTAGTAAGTGTGAGTTCTGGTTAAGAGAGGTTAGCTTCTTGGGTCATGTGGTATCTGCATCGGGTATTCGAGTTAATCCGAACAAAATTTCGGCCATACTTAACTGGAAGCCTCCGAGAAATATTACTGAGGTTCGGAGCTTTTTGGGACTTGCCGGTTACTACCGATGGTTTGTAAAAGGTTTCTCGATGATAGCCACACCAATAAAGAAGCTACTTCAAAAAGATGTTAAGTTCGAATGGACGGAAAAATGTCAGAAAAGTTTTGATCAACTGAAAACTTATTTGACTGAAGCTCCAATTCTAGTGCAGCCCGAATCAGGCAAAGAGTTTGTCATCTATAGTGATGCCTCCCTACTTGGGTTGGGTTGCGTATTGATACAAGAAGGTCGAGTTGTGGCCTATGCGTCGAGACAATTAAAGCCACATGAGAAAAATTATCCGACCCATGATCTTGAACTAGCTGCCATTGTGTTCGCCTTGAAAATATGGTGACATTACTTATTTGGTGAGAAGTGCCACGTATATTCGGATCACAAAAGTCTCAAATATTTGATGACTCAAAGAGACTTAAATCTGGGACAAAGACGTTGGCTCGAGTTGTTGAAAGATTATGAGCTTGTCATTGACTATCACCCGGGAAAGGCTAATATGGTTGCGGATGCCTTAAGTCGTAAATCACTATTTACTTTACGAGCGATGAATGTACACTTGTCCGTTCTATCCGACAATGTGTTAGTGGCAGAATTAAAGGCCAAACCATTGTTGATCCATCAAATTCGTGAAGCTCAGAAAGTCGATGATGAATTGGTTGCAAAACGGGCTGAATGTGTTCCGAATACGGAATCAGAGTTTCAAATTGATGATGACGATTGTTTGAGGTTCAGAAGTCGTTTGTGTGTTCCAAGAAATTCAGAACTCATTTCGATGATTCTGAACGAAGCTCATTGTAGCCGAATGTCAATTCACCCGGGGAGTACGAAAATGTACAACGATCTGAGACGTCAATTTTGGTGGCATGTTATGAAACGAGACATTTCCGATTTTGTTTCGAAGTGTTTAATATGTCAGCAAGTGAAGGCGGAACATCAAGTGCCTACGGGTTTACTCCAGCCGATCATGGTACCTGAATGGAAATGGGATCGAGTCATGATGGATTTTGTGTCTGGGTTGCCATTGTCGACAAGTAAGAAAGATGCGATTTGGGTTGTTGTTGATAGACTAACTAAGTCGGCTCATTTTATTCCCGTACGTACGAATTTTTCATTGGATAAACTAGATAAATTGTATGTTTCTCAGATTGTGAGATTACACGGGGTGCCCATTTGTATTGTGTCGGATAGAGATCCGAGATTCACCTCCCGATTTTGGAAGAAATTGCAAGAAGCTTTGGGTACCAAGTTGCATTTTAGCACCGCTTTTCATCCCCAAACCTATGGTCAATCCGAGCGGATAATTCAGATACTTGAGGATATGTTGAGATGCTGCATCCCTGAGTTTAGTGGTTCATGGGAATGGTATCTACCTTTGATTGAGTTCGCTTACAACAATAGTTTTCAGTCAAGCATTAAGATGGCGCCTTACGAGGCTTTGTACGGTCGAAAATGCCGTATACCATTGTTTTGGACCGAGCTCGGTGAAAGAAAAATTTTCGGAGTTGACTTGATTAAAGATGCTGAGCAGAAAGTAAAAATAATTCGTGAAAGTCTGAAGGCAGCATCAGATCGTCAGAAGTCGTACGCGGATTTGAAACGAAAGGACATTGAGTATTAGGTGGGAGATAAAGTGTTTCTTAAAGTTTCACCTTGGAAAAAAATACTCAGATTTGGGCGTAAGGGCAAGTTGAGTCCGAGATTCATTGGGCCGTATGAAATCTCCGAACGATTGGTCCAGTTGCATATAGGTTGCTTTTACCCCCTGAACTTGAAAGGATCCACAACGTTTTTCATGTTTCGATGCTTCGACGTTATAGATCTGATCCCTCGCACATAATAAGTCCCTCCGAGGTTGAAATTCAAACCGATATGAGTTATGAAGAAGAACCAATTCGTATCCTAGCTCGTGAAGTGAGAGAGTTGTGAAACAAAAAGGATCCTTTAGTAAAAGTGTTATGGCTCAAACACGGGATGGAAGAAGCTACTTGGGAACCCAAGAACTCTATGAAAGAACGATACCCAAACTTATTTACCGGTAAGATTTTCGGGGACGAAAATTTCTTAAGTGGGGGAGAGTTGTGACAGCCCTAAAGTGACCCTAGTCAGAAAGCGGTTTCGGGACCGCTAAGCCGAGTCACCAAATTATTTGAATATGATATTTATTGTCCAAAATATGTGAATATGAATGTGTGAAAGTTTTAAGCTTCGATTTAGTAAATTGCATGTGAATTTAGTCAATAGGACTTATGTGTGACACTTTTGAAATGTGATAGGTTAATCTATAAGGATCTATTAGTGCATGTAATCAAAAGGGTGGACTTGCATGTTAATTTTCCCCCTAATTAGTAGTGGGCGGCCATGAGCATGAGGGTGGACAAAATGTTATGGCTAAAAAACATGTCATGAACATGTTGGGTTAATGCTTTATGTTAGGAAAAATAAAATAAGGAGTATGGGCAATAAAATAATAATGGGAAGGTAAATGATGATGAAAAAAAAAGAAAGAAAAAAAAACTCGCATGTTGTTCTTGGCCGAATAGAAGAAAGAAAAAGAAGGAAAAAGAGCTTTGAGGAAATCGGCTATGGTGGTTTGCTAGACTAAGGTATGTTTGATGATGTTCCATGAGATGCATGCATGTTTTAGTTGTTAGCTTGAGTTCTACCTAGCCCATGGTCTAAATCTTGCTATGTGATGGAGATGACACTCGGCCATGGATGTATCATTCTTGCTTGGTGTTGATGTTGTGTTGATGAGATATCAAGTTATTTTTGTGACCCAAGTTGAGATTTGGATTTTGGAATGAGTAAGGTTTTCGGCTATGGTAATTATAAGGGTGATGGATGTTGTTTCATGCTAAATCTAGATGAACAATGTTAGTGCTTATATCTCGATATTTATGAATTTCTTTCTTGGTTTTACCTCAAACCCATGAAGTATTTTTAATTGGTGTTGTTAGAGGTTTTGGTCATGGGATTATAAGCTTGTTAGTTTTGATGGTGAAATTTATGCCTTGTAAAGGTAAATGGTTCAAAGGAAGATTCGGCCATGATGTAAAAATTATGGTGAAGTTATGTTAAATGCTTTGAATATTGGATATATATATTGTTATAAGTTGAATTTAAGGATTGCTAAATTGTCTTTGTCATTGCCGAATGTGTGTATAGTTAAAGAGAATTTGTTCAAGTGCTTAGTTAATTGATATTGAGTTAATGATATGTGTATTCGGTCATAAAGTTGCACATGAGGAAATGTTAGATTAATGGTATTAAATTGCTTAATGTGATTAAAAATGCGTATGACCATTTTGTATTTGAGCTAAAGGTGGCCATATGACCTATCAAATTCATTGTAATATTCGGCCATAAGCCAGCATAATGAAATTTTAATAAGTTAAATTTGTTTGAATTAGCTCAAGAGCTTAGAGGACCAAAGTTGGATAAGGGAAAGGAGAAAGTGATCGAATAGCCGTCGAAATCGTTCGACAACATCCGAGGTAAGTTTTCGAGTAATGAAACTTAGATTATGATTTGATTAGATTATGTTATAAGGAAATCAAAATCATGCCCTTTGTATGTAGCTATTGAGCCGAAAATGATAATGCTTGATAAGTGAATTGTGTTTGAATTCTAGTTATGAAAATGAAATATTGATGTGTCATGATTTATTGATATGTGCATGGATATTCAGATTGATAACCGGGCTAAGTCCCGAAGGCATTTGTGCTAGTGACTAATTCCGGGCTAAGCCCGAAGGCATTTGTGCGAGTTACTATATCCAGGCTAAGTCCCGAAGGCATTTGTGCGAGTTACTATAACCGGGCTAAGTCCTGAAGGCATTTGTGCGAGTTACTATATCCGGGCTAAGTCCCGAAGGCATTTGTGCGAGTTACTATAGCCGGGCTAAGTCCCGAAGGCATTTGTGCGAGTTACTATAACCGGGCTAAGTCCCGAAGGCATTTGAGCTAGTAGCTATATCCGGCTAAACTCCGAAGGTACTTGGTTTGGGAATGAGTGATCTTGCTGTAAATTTCAAATTAATACGCTCATAAAATCCAAACGATGAGGTATGTTTCGTATATGCAGCGGAAAAGTCGATTCGTTTTAAATAGTATTCGTTCAATTGATTAACGAATTTTCGGCCTTTAGTTAGGTTTGATACCTTGTGAATCAATATATTGATTGAAGCGTGAAGTAAGTATGTTTATGAGAATGTGCATATATGAAGTTATCCATTTCGCCATATGAATGTTATACCTTAGCTGAAACTAATTTCATTATTCAAAACTTACTAAGCATTAAATGCTTACTCCGTTTCTTTGATTCTCTGTTTTATAGATTTTGGTTCGTCAGCTATCGGACTCGGGATTGTCGAATTCGAAGTCGTCCACACTATCAAAGCCCCCTTGGTACACTTTTGATTGAACCCTAAAATGGCATGTATAGGACTACCCTTTTTGTTGTTGGTCATGTACCCTTTGGTTTTGTATAAATTTGGATAGCCATGCGAAAATGGCTTATATACACTTTGAGCATAGCATTATAATCGTCTTGTATGTTGTTCATTGAGAGGTATAGAAATGTTTGGTAATGATTAGCCATTGGGAATGGTTAATTATGATTATTTTGATGCTATGTATGACAAACTCTAGTTGATTCATGGAAAACCATGAAATAGGTAAGGTTTACCTTAAAAACAGATGCTGACAGTAGCAGTGGTGTGGATTTGAAAAATCACTAAAAATAGTAAGAATGGAATTAAATAGTGAATACATTACGTAATCGAACCTTGATGAATCTACTTTCATATGGAAGAAACGAAACGGTCATATGAGTCGTATTTTAAGAGATATTTAAGTTTTCGTGGGACAGGGCCAGAGCGATTTTTGGATCCCCTGATTTGACTTTGGAAATTCATTATAAATTAACCAGAGATAATTAGAAGTCATTCCATATGTTTATAGATTCCTTTTTGAGTCTAGTTTCGGCATAAGTATTGAAGCCCTGTACAGGGAGATATATAAGTCGTAATGCATGAAGGTCAGAGCAGTCGAACCCTGTAACAGGGGAGACTTTAACTAATAAACTGTACTAATTTGCCTGACCAAAAATTCTAGAAAAAAACTTGTAGATGAATATATGAGTCTAGTTTCAGGGAAAATTTACAAAACTGATTTTCTAGTTTTGGAACTCAAGATATGATTTTTAAGGTGACAGTGACGCAGTTAGCCAGCTAGTCTGGAAATTTTTAAAATGGACTGTAAAAAATAAGGGAATTAAGTTTGTTAACCCCTCGTGTCTGACTCCGGCAACGGTCTCGGGTACGGGGTGTTACATAACAAATTGAATGATCCAGGAAGTTTTACGATTCCTTGTTTAATTGGTAGTTTCGATGTTCATAATGCATTGGCTGACTTAGGGGCAAGTGTTAATGTTATGCCTTATAAAATGTTTAAAAAGTAAGGTCTTGGGAAACCCAAACCAACTAGGATGAGCATTCAATTGGCTGATAAAACCATTAGATTTTCTAGGGGTATCATTGAAGATGTTCTTGTTAAGCTCGATAAATTTATATACCCAGTAGACTTTGTTGTTCTAGACATAGAAGAGGATAGTAACGCACCTTTGATTTTAGGACGACCCTTTTTAGCGACTGCTAGAACCATTATTGATGTTGGTACAGGTGAAGTCACACTTCGTGTGGGAGACGAAACAATCACCCTTTAAGCTTGTAATTCAATAACAAATCAAAAATCAAAGGTGGTTGTATAAATCATTCTACTAGTACTGATCATGTGGTGAAACCCTCTATGTAGGAAACAGTTTCGAAGAACGCATATGAGTCGTGTTTAAACAACAAAAAAGGACCTACCTATGTAGAACGAAGGCTATAAATTGAGGAGTTAGATGAATGGCAGACACAGAAATCGAGAACACCTAATAAATCGAAACCGAGCCAGGATGAGCTCAATACCTCACGAAATCAACTTAAGGTTGGAGACAAAGTACTACTAGATGTAGCAGATCCTCGCATTACAACTCCTGAACCTAACGAAGAAATTCCTCTTCTGGTACTCAATATTTTCCCATATAGTATAGTCGAGGTAATTCATCCCAAATTCGGCACATTTAAGGTAAACAATACCCATCTTAAACCTTATGTTGATAAAGTTGATAGCAGGGATGAGGAGTGTAAACTCCTCGCACCACATTGACCATGCAGAAGAGAGGTAAGTCCAACTTAAGACTATAAATAAGCGCTTCTCAGGAGGCAACCCGAGCACTTACAGTAATGATTTATTTAAGTTTTAGCTTTGAACATCTAACATACTAATCGAATAATGGAACGCATGCTTTCTAATGACCACATGGCTAGGCACACGGGCGTGCATTAGGCCATGTGAAAATAGGGCAAAATTTTTTCCCTAACACGGGAAGCGATAAGTAGCTACGATCGTGTGACATGGCCGTGGGCGAAACTGCCAAAAAAACTCACGTCGTGCCTTGAAACCATGGATGAAACTGAGAATGTAACACGGGCGTGCGACATGCGCGTGCCATCCACTCGTGGTCGACACTGTCAAAATGAACACGGGTGTAGACTTATGTACACGGGTGTGGAAGAAGCAAACAAAGCAAGACACAGTCGTGCGACACGGCCGTGTGTACGCACACGCCCAAGCAACACGGGCGTGGGCCGAATGTCAAACGCGCCCAAATTTAAAAATCGCGAAACACAGGGTAAAAATTAGGTCACACGGGCATGTCCCACGGCCGTGTTCCCCAAAATCTATATAAACCCCTCACTATTAATCATCTCCCTCCTTAAAAATCCCTAACCCTAGCCACTGCAAATTCACACGCCCTACCCCCACCCCCGTCCGCCGCCTACAACACCGTTTCTGACACTCTAAGCTCCTTCCTTTTGCGTTTGTTTACTTTTTCTCTCTATTTTTCTTGAAATATGTTGCTTATTTCATGATTTCTCTACCCTATTGAACCATTTTGAATGAATATTCATAGTTAGAATATTAAAATACTCATGCTTGTTTTATAAAAAATTTGTCATTCTAGTTACTACATTATGCTATACTCTTTCATTTTTCCTTGTTTCCATAAAATTTATACTTACCCACATGCATTCATTCATATTCCTGTTACATTATTCCCATAATTCTATAACTTGATATATTTAGTTGTTTTAGTTTGTATCATCTAGTACGTAAATCTCATCAAATATTCATATTTAATCTTGATTTTCCATACTATTCCTGAGGCATATTGGTTGAACTTCGATTTTTCAATGTAGGTACAATGTCATCCTCACATGGTAAGAAGACCATTGTTCCCACCTCGAAGAAGAGAAAGGGAGCAGCGTCATCCTCAGGTCCTACCACAGAGATTCGCCACCTGTTCCTTCAGGTTCCCTTGGGACCCGAGGAGGAATTACATCAAATATTACGGGCCCGACCCCTAGGTGTGGGCCGCTGCATTGATTGGTCCGCAGTTGAAAAGATTCATTTGCCTGATGCAGTCTGAGCCCTCCTGACGATTGACCCATGGGGGCTCTTCTTCGAGATTGTCGAGCCGACGTATCTCGAGTTCACATTGGAACTCTACTCGATGTTCCATATTCAAACCGTCATGACCAACTTTGACGATCCTGGAACAGTCTAGTTTTGCCTTGGTGGTCTAGTACACCAGTTGAGCGTACCAGAGTTCGGGGTTGCACTAGGGCTATATACGGAGGAGTTCATGGACGACAATGAATTTGACACCCTTCACTGCCACATCCACTACTCCCCTTAAAAATGCTGGAGGGACCTCATCCCTTCCTCGGCCACCTACGATCCTAGCTGCTCCAAGGCATCGGCTCTCCCTCCATCCTTGAGGTATCTACACGCCATCTTGGCTCACACTCAGACAGGGAGACGAGAGAGCACCGGTGTTGTCACCATCCACAATGCCTATTTCTTGTGGAGCATGATGAACGGGCACATCCTCGACCTTGCCTATTTCATCGCCCTCACCATTTGCCATCAGACGGAGCGACATAGGAGAGGGGTCATCTCTATCGGGCCCTATGTGACTTGACTGGCTCGGCACATCGGGCTCCTCAACAGAGCAGCCCAATCATCCTCCCTAACTCTCATCGGCCTGATGTCCCCTCAGGGCATCTCGAGCATGCTAAGTATGAGAATGATCGAGAAACGACGTGGCACCTACCCTCCTCAGTACCGCCTCGTCCAGTCCATTGAGGAAGATGATCCAGAGGACATTATTGATGATGTCCCTCCACGTTATGAGGACCTACCATTTCAGCCACCACCCCCTCTCGTCCAATTCATACGGCGGGTTCATACGCTGGCATCTTTGAGTGTATTACTCAATTTGAGCAGCAGTGTTTTCAGTGCTTCGATAACATTGATGCTACTCTACAGTAAATTTGTCAGCACTTCCACATCTCATCGCCACCAGCACCTCGCGAACCATCTAGTGATGAAGATGTTTAAAAACTTTTATTTATTATTTTATGTTTTTACTTTTATTCTATTTTAAGACTACTTTTTATTTTTCTTTAAGCTTATGTTTAGGTTTTATAATTATTATTTTACAATTTTTAATTTTGGCTATTTCATTACGAGTAATTATTTTTCTTTATATATTTCCTAAAAAGTTCCTGATTCTATCACAGTTATAAAGAGCTCCAAAGCTCATTATTACTTAGGAACTTGAAACTCTACTGGGAAAGGTTCTCCACGACCACCATGCCCTGCTTAACCACGACCATAGCCACCATGAGATATAATATTCTTTTGGTGCAGCATTTGTGGAACCCAACCTCTACCACCACCGGAGTATCCTCCTCCACCCTCATCATTGCTTTGGTCGATTATTCTCCCTAACTCCAATTCAAGGAGTTCATTCATCATTTAGGAAGTTTCACTTCTCTCCCTATCTTATGATTATAAATCTATCTTTGTCAATATATCTATCTTTGTACATTGAGGGAAATGTACATCTTAAGCGTGTGGGGTCTTTTATATGATCATTAGAAATCCCTGAATCTTGTCTTATTTTCACGTGAATCACTCATATCACTATTAGAATGAATTTAGATTAATTTATGATTTTTATTGATATGTCTTGAATTAAAACATAGGCATTTATGCATTGATTGTTTAAACTTTAAGACATTAGGGAATCAAGCATGATAAGTTGATTTTTAAAGAATTAAAAAACTTTTAGGTTGTTTCCTTAAGTTTAGGTATTATCTTAAGTTGAAATTCACAAGTTTAAACATCAAAGAGCCATAATTTTTGTGAGATTTTGAGCTTTTAGAGTATCTTTTATTCCTTTCATGCCCACTTTCATTATGGGTACGTCAGTTTTGATTTGTTATTCTAGAACTTGCTTGATTATGATGTCAATACCACACCATTTGATTTGATATGTCAAGATGATAAAGGCACTTAGGTTTAACCCACTCACTCCATAAAAGCCTACCTTCAAAATTAACCCTTAGTGAACCCCTTTGAGCCTAACAAGCCATTAATTGATTTACCCTCAATATTAACACATAACCCATTATTGTTGAAATACCCTAATTTGATCCTTATTTTTGTTTAGATTTGATTTGACCTAATTGCTTAGCTATGTTTTGTTCTTCTATGTATTTGATTTTTTCTTTTAGAAAATATAACTAAAAAAATAATAATAATTCATTACATATTAGTAGTAATTCGTCGTTTTTGAGCTTAAGTGTTAATTCCATATTCTGAGAAGAAGCTCATTTGTATTCAATTGATGACTAGTTATTTTTCTAGCTAGGTAATTTTTCAATTCAATCTCAATTCTAACCTTTTCTTTCAGCTTGTGATCACACCCCCTAACCAAAGCCACGTTACAACCCTCTAAAAAGACATTTTTGATTGATGTATCAGCTCAATATATAGTGGTGGAGATTTGATTTTCAAGCAAGCTTATGGTAATAACTTTTCATATTGACTAATGAGTGCTTTTATTGATGTCCTTAAACACCTTGAGTGATTTGAATGAATCTTTAGTGAGGATGTTAAATTCTGCGATATTTTGATCAAAGGTAATCGCTTAGTTAAGGGGAGAGACCTATGTTTTCGTGATAAAATGCTCAACTTGGAATGTTTGAAACTTTGATGTACTTTTAGTTGAATTCTTAATGTATGAATACTTATGGGTTATTTTGATAAACTATTGATAGGGATTATAAAGTGATAATAATTTATTTTCATTATGAGTTAAGGATTTTGCTTGAGGACAAGCAAATGCTTAACTGTGGGGGTATTTGATAAACCGTAATTTATACATATTTTTATCCCATGCTTAGCACATTTATGGATGGTTTCTCCTTAGAATTGGTGAATTTGATGTTCCCAATCCTTTAATTTCATGTTTTATACTTAGGTGAGCATAGGAGAGTAAAAAGAGCGAGAAACGGACTAAAAACAGAGAAAATGGACCCACGTGGGAAATCAACATGGCCTGGACTTTCTCACACGGGCGTGTCACACAGCCGTGTCCCTTTTGTAGGATTGTAGTAAGACTTACACGGGTATACTACACGCTCGTGCCTGTTCAACAGCCTTGACCACGGGCTGGAGTAATCACACATGGGTGTGTCCCTACCGAGCCCAAGTATAACCCTATTCGAAAAAGGCCAATTTTGGGGGCTCTTAGCCATTCTAAAGCCTATTTTAACACCTGAGGAGGCACTTAAAAGGGGAACGCAGAGTAGGAAGCAAGGAATTACTTAAGGAAAGCCAATTGATCCATCTTAGAAGCCGGATTCATCATCAAGACTGAAGATCTCCCTTCAAGTTCCTTCAGGAGTTTTGGGTTTTCTTATCTTTATGCTTTTGAGATGTTTTCCTTCATAAGAATGAACTAAAACCCATAAATACCTACGGGGAATGAAACCTAAGATGGATCTTGTTATTATTATCTGAATTGTGTGATAAATATTTAATTTGTTCTTAATTATGTGTTCTTAATTCTTGTTTTAATATTCCAGGATATTGATTCAAGTTAACGTTCTTATTCAGAGGAGGAATAGACCCTGTCTAAGAGTAAATTTGTCGTAATTAAGCGGAGTTGATTGCACGCCTAGAGATAGGGTGACAAGATTTTGCCGGATTAGGGTGAACCCTAATAAGGGAATCCATAGATCAAGTTAATGCAATTCTAGGGTGTTAATTAGAAAGAGATTTCAATTATTCAACCTAGGGTTAGACGTTTTTAGTCTCGAGAGAGAAGATAATATAAATTAGGGATTTCTACAGATCAAGTTAAATGAATAAATTGTCTGATTCAGAGTCAAATAACAAGTGAAGTCTAGGTGGATTTTTCCTTAGGTATTGTCTTAATCAATCGAATTTTCTAAAAAGTATTTTCCCAAATTTTCTTTCTTTACATTCTTAGTTAGTAATTAGTTTAGATAATCAAACCTCTTAATTTTTAATCTAGATAATAAAAATGAAGGAAATACTATACTCGTAGTTCCTTTGGGTTCGACAATCCGGTCTTGCTGAACTATACTACTGTTCAATAGGTACACTTGCCTTAATTGTGATAATAAGTTAGTCTCAAGAATGATTCATTTATAAATTTTTAAAACCTGTTACGAATATCACGCATCAGCTATCTCAAATTCAGATCTTTCCATAACATCAGATACTTTCAGCTATTACATTGCTTTCTAGCCTTGAAACACATCCCAATTTATTCAATATTGTATCTCAAAAAAACAAAAACACTATGCCCAAGGTAGGCTGTTTCAAATCTAATATTTCGATTAACAATGTCCTTGACTATTCAAAACCTTGCTAACGTGTAATAGATCATGCAGCTTTCACAAGGCGATAACTTTATCAATCAGAACAACTTTATTTCATATCAATGTTTTCTAGGATATTGTAACACCCCGTACCCGAGACCGTTGCCGGAGTCGGACACGAGGGGTTCACAGACTAAATTCGCTTACTATCGCAGTCCATTTTAAAAATTTCCAGGCAGTTGGCTAACTGCATCACTGTCACCTTAAAAATCATATCTTGAGTTTCACAACTCGAAAATCAGTTTCGTAATTTTTCCCTGAAACTAGACTCATATGCCCATCTACATATGTTTTTCTAGAATTTTTGGTTGGGCCAATTAGTACAGTTTATTAGTCAAAGTCTCCCATGTTACAGGGATCGACTACACTGACCTTTGCGCATTACGACTTGGATATCTCCCTGTACAGGGCTTCAATACTGATGTCGTTTGTTTCTATAGAAACTAGACTCAAAATGGAATCTATGAATATATGGAATGACTTCTAATTATCTCTGGTTAATTTATAATGAATTTCCAAAGTCGGAACAGGGAATCCAGAAACCGTTCTGGCCCTGTCTCACGAGAACCTGAATATCTCTTAACATACTATCCATATGATTGTTTCGTTACTTTCCTATGAAAATAGATTCATCAAGGTTAGTTTACATAATTTATTCACTATTTAATTCTATTCCTACTACTTTTAGTGATTTTTCACATCCACATCACTGCTGCTGCCAGCATCTGTTTTTAAGGTAAACTTTACCTATTTCATGATCCTCCATGGATCAACTAGAGTTTGTCATACATATTCCAAAGGTGATCAAGAATAACCCTTCCCATGGCTAACCGTTACCAACATTTCCATACCTCTCGACGGACAACATGCAAAACGATTATAATGCTATGATCAAAGTATATTTAAGCCATTTTCGCATGGCTATCCAAATTTACACAAAACCGAAGGGTACATGACCAACAACAAAAGGGTAGTCCTATACATGCCATTTTCAGAGTTCAACCAAAAGTGTACCAAAAGGGCTTTGATAGTGTGGGCGACTTCGACTTCAAAATCCCGAGTCCGATAGCTGAAAAACCAAAATCTATAAAACAGAGAATCAAAGAAACGGAGTAAGCATTAAATGCTTAGTAAGTTTTGAGCAAAGAGTTTAGACACAACCAAAGTATAGCATTCATGTAGCTAAACGGATAATTTCATATGCACAAATTTTCAATATCATACTTACTTCACATTACCAACCCTTATGTTCATACAAAAAAGATCAACTTAGCCAAAGGCCCGTAGCTCATTTATCACCTGAGCAAATACTTATTTGTAAGGGCTCAACTAATTCAAAGCACATACGAAACATACCTCAATGCTGGGATGTTACAAGCGTATTAACTGAAATTTTTACAGCAAGATCGTTCATTCCCGAATCACGTACCTTCGGAATTTAACCGGATATAGCTACTCGTTCAAATGCCTTCGGGACATAGCCCGGTTATAGTAAATCGGACAAATGCCTTCGGGACTTAACCCGGATTTAGTAACTCGCACCAATGCCTTCGGGCTTAGCCCGGAATTAGTAACTCACACAAATGCCTTCGGATCTTAGTCCGGATATGGTCACTTAGCACAAAGCCTTCGGGACTTAGCCCGGACATCATTCGAATAACCATGCACATTTAACAATAAATCATGACACATTCGTATTTCATTTTCATTAGCAAAACTCAAACACAAGACACTTATCACTCTTGCAATTTCGGCTCAATAGCCACACACAAAGAGCAAGATTTTGATTTGCTTAAAACATGATCTAATCAAATCATAATTTAAGCTCTATTACTCAAGAACTTACCTCGGATGTGGTCGAGCGATTTCGACAGCTATTCGATCACTTTTTCCTTTCCCTTATCCAACTGTGGTCCTCTAAGCTCTTGAGCTAATTCAAACAAATTTAACTCATTAAAGTCTCATTTTGCTAGCTTATGGCCGAATATGACAAGGAGTTTGATAGGTCATATGGCCACCTTTTAGCTCAAATACACAATGGTCATACGCATTTTTAATCACATCAAGCAATTTAATACAATTCATTCGAACATCAAAAGAGAAGCTCAAGGTACTTAGCCCATATATACATTAGACATTAGAGTCACATATGTACGAAATCACGAATCGAATTCAACATACTAGCTAATATTTCCCTTAGCCGAATTTTCTAAGTCAAGCTAAAGCCATCAATAGGCTACCTATGGCCGAACATACACATAACTTATGTACTTATTCATGTGGCCGAACATACATGTCTATGTTGGGGCCGATTGCAACACTTAATACATTCTACAAGTATGGTCACTTGTATTGACTAAACACCATTTTGTTTCAAGTTCAAAACTTGGCTAATACACACATATATACACTAGTAAAGCATCCTCTCCCTTTCCATCAATTTAACACATGCATTACTCATTAATATACAAAAATTATATTCGGCCTTAGCACACAACTTGCTAGCCGATTCTTCTCCATCTAGCAACTAATGCACATATGTGCTCATTCGTTAGACTCTACTTCATCTAACAACAACCATATTTTTCCCTTCTACTTCCTACCATGGCCGAATGCATCACAACACCATACCATTTCAATTTTTGGTCATGGTTAAACAAAGAACTTAATGTCTCACTCAAAAATGCTAAAAAGAAGATTCAAGAATCATCAATCCACCATCACATGCACCATTACAAAGCTTCACTTTTAGCATGCAAATGATAGCAACACAAATCCACCTTAGCTGAATATCATCTCCATGACATAGTAAAGATTTGAACCATGGGCTAGTTAGAACTCAAGCTAACTACCAAAATATACATGAATCTCATGGAGCAACCTCAAACATACCTTAGCCTAGTTACATGCATGGCCGAACCTCTTCAACATTTCCTCCTTTCTTTCCTTTTGAATTTCGGTCAAGGATGTTCAAGGATGAACACACATTTTTTTTTCTTTGTTTTCTTTCTTCCATTCACGACAAATGGGGGGCATGGATGAGACCCTTTTTTTTATCACTCCTCCCTTTCATTATTTAATTACCATGCTCATTATTTTATTGTTTCCTCCCATGATGCACCAACACAACATGTCTATGACATGTTTTGCCCATCACCCTTTATCCATCCTAATGTCATGGCCGGCCACTACTAGATGGGGGGGAAAATTGACATGCAAGTCCCCCCTTTTTCAACATGCACTAATAGGTCCTTATGTTTTGATCTATCACATTTCAAAATGTCACACATAAGTCCTATTGACTAAATTCACAAGCAACTTACTAAATAGAAGCTTAAAATTTTCACACATTTATTTTAGACAATAAATATCATATTCAAACAATTTGGTGACTCGGTTTACTGGTCCCGAAATCGCTTTTCGACTAGGGTCATTTTAGGGCTGTCACAGATATACCTTCTTCATTCTGAACATTCGTCTTTTACCATATAAAGAAACTGAAATTTTATGTCTAATCTGAGAATAAAGTCGGACATGAATATCTCATTTAATCTCTCAAACTAACAACTCACACAGATTGCATAATCTAATCGACCTCATCTATCGATCATTAATAATTCAAGTGATTCCCTTCATACTGATGATAGAACATTTCAAGTATATGATCTCTTATAATTCTTTCATAACATAGGTCAATTTTTTTTATAAACAGCTTTAGCTCAAGAAAATCATAAGGCCTCTTTCTAACCCAATAGAAATCAAGATGACCGGTAGAATGTAAACCAATATACAATATGGACTTGACTATCACAGTCTATACTTTGACCGTTTTCAACCCTTTTCATGGAAACTAGAAAACCTCATATCAGGACCACCGTGTTCCCATGATCAGACTAAAGATATAACAATATTAGACACTTCTAGTTTTGTTCCACGAATATTTCATACAAATTGAACCATGATCGACACAAGTTAACAATAGGAATAACAAGAAGACCGAGACATTTATATTCACGATGTGAAGAAATACAGAATTTCCAAGAACATAGCCCAAATGAGAGAATAAAGATCCCTATGATCCCTTAGAGACAAGAAATCCAGGAGAAGACACCATTCAGGCCTATTGTAATTAAATACGACAAAAATAACATACTTTTCATATATTCATACAAAAACAGAGTGTCAATCAGAGGAAACAGAATCATAGCATTGTATACATTTCTTTATCAACTTCTCACAGACAAAATGAAATAGAATACCAGAGAGAAATAGAACGATGTAGATCATATACCAATCAAATGGACAATTTTTTCAACTATCATCATGATTAGACAACTTCCTATACGATAAGAATTTTTTTCAGAAAATAGATAATCACATGAATGCCTTTAAGTACAAAATGAACATTAGAATACCTCAGAAAAGATTATCATAATGTGTTCACTGAACTGTCATATTCAGACTTCTTTACCATTTAAACATTATTCTCTCGACTATTTCTGTCATCACTTATTTTGCATTATTCCAATCATTACTAAAAATCAATCCAGAGGAGATTCCAAGTAATACATCCCTTTAATACAACAGCTGACCGGATCAGTTAATGAGATTAACTTCTTCTTTAACTGTGACATGGTCTATTTTGAATAATTCTTCAAACAATCTGTTATCTCTTTAATATTGTCTTTGTTAACAACCCATTCTCTATTTCTGATCACCTTTATATTTATTCTACTACTAAACTTTTCAATTTCTCACTAGGGAACTCATTCAGCAAAATTCTCGTAAAATTTCACCATAGGACACCTCATTGGTAAGGGGGTGTGACAGCCCTAAAGTGACCCTAGTCGGAAAGTGGTCTCGGGACCGCTAGACCGAGTCACCAAATTATTTGAATGTGATAATTATTGCCTAAAATATGTGAATATAAATGTGTGAAAGTTTTAAGCTTCGATTTAGTTAATTGCATGTGAATTTAGTTGATAGGACTTATGTGAGAAAATTTAGAAATGTGCTAGGCAAATGCAAGTGGCCGAATAGTGCATGTAATCAAAGGGGTGGACTTGCATGTCAATTTCCCCCCATTTAAGTACTAGTGGCCGGCCATGACAAGGGATAATGGGCAAAACATGTCATGAAACATGTTGTGTTAATGGAAGAATAAAATAAGAAGCATGGGCAATATACTAATAAGAAATTGAAGGAAGAAAACAAAGAGAAAAAAATGTGTTCATCATTCTCATGCATGACCAAAAAAAAAAGAAGAGAAAAGCTCTCATGTTGCTCTTGGCCGAATAGGAGAAAGAAAAAGAAGGAAAAAGAGCTTTGAGGAAATCGGCTATGGTGGTTTGATAGACTAAGGTATGTTTGATGATGTTCCATGAGATGCATGCATGTTTTAGTAGTTAGCTTGAGTTCTAAATAGCCCATGGTTCAAATCTTTACTATGTCATGGAGATGATATTCGACCAAGGTGGATTGGTGTTGATATCATTTGCATGCTAAAAGTGAAGCTTTGTAATGGTGCATGTGATGGTGGATTGATGATTCTTGAATCTTCTTTTTAGCATTTTTGAGTGAGACATTAAGTTCTTTGTTTAACCATGACCAAAAATTGAAATGGTATGGTGTTGTGATGCATTTGGCCATGGTAGGAAGTAGAAGGGAAAATATGGTTGTTGTTAGATGAAGTAGAGTCTAACAAATGAGCACATATGTGAATTAGTTACTAGATGGAGAAGAATCGGCTAGCAAGTTGTGTGCTAAGGCCGAATATAATTTTGTATATTAATGAGTAATGCATGTGTTGAATTGATGGAAAGGGAGAGGATGCTTTACTAGTGTATATATGTGTGTATTAGCCAAGTTTTGAACTTGAAACAAAATGGTGTTTAGTCAATACAAGGGACCATACTTGTAGAATGTATTAAGTGTTGCAATCGACCCCAACATAGACATGTATGTTCGGCCACATGAATAAGTACATAAGTTATGTGTATGTTCGGCCATAGGTAGCCTATTGATGGCTTTAGCTTGACTTAGAAAATTCGGCTAAGGGGAAATATTAGCTAGTATGTTGAATTCGATTCGTGATTTCGTACATATGTGACTCTAATGTCTAATGTATATATGGGCTAAGTACCTTGAGCTTCTCTTTTGATGTTCGAATGAATTGTATTAAATTGCTTGATGTGATTAAAAATGCGTATGACCATTGTGTATTTGAGCTAAAAGGTGGCCATATGACCTATCAAACTCCTTGTCATATTCGGCCATAAGCTAGCAAAATGAGACTTTAATGAGTTGAATTTGTTTGAATTAAGCTCAAGAGCAAAGGGGAACTAAATCCGATAAAGGGAAGGAAAAAGTGGTCGAATAGCCGCCGAAACCGTTCGACAACATCCGAGGTAAGTCTTCGAGTAATGACCCTACTTGAATTATATTGAAATGATTAGTCATACTATGACGGATAGCCGAATGTGCATAGAGACTATGTTATAAAGCCAATTGAAATCATGCTCTTTGTGTGTGGCTATTGAGCCAAAATTGGAAAGGTTTAATAAATGTTTTGTGTTTGAGCCTTAGTAACGAAAATGAAATATGGATGTGTCATAATTATTGATATATGTGTGCATGAGCATTTGAATGATATCCGGGCTAAGTCCCGAAGGCCTTTATGCTAGTGATTTTATCCGGGCTAAGACCCGAAGGCATTTGTACGAGTTGATATATCCGGGCTAAGACCCGAAGGCATTTGTGCGAGTTACTATACCCGGGTTAAGACCCGAAGGCAATTGTGCTAGTGATTTTATCCGGGCTAAGACCCGACGGCATTTGTGCGAGTTGATATATCCGGGCTAAGACCCGAAGGCATTTGTGCGAGTTGCTATACCCGGGTTAAGACCCGAAGGCAATTGTGCTTGTGGTTATATCCGGCTAAATTCCGAAGAAACTTGGGTTCGAAGGTGAGCGTGTTGTGCTGTAATAAATTCAATTAATACGCTCGAAAAACCCAAATGTTAAGGTATGTTTGCGTGTGCATCGGAAAAGTCGATTCGTTTCAAATAGTATTCGTTCAATCGACTAACGAACTTTCGGCTTTTAGATAGGTTAATACCTTGTGTGTATATGTTGATGAAGTGTGAAGTAAGTATGTTTATGAGAATGTTTATTATGTTTATGAGAATGTTTATTAATAAAGTGATTCATTTAGCTATGTGAATGTAATACTTTAGTCAAAGCCGATTTCATTACTTGAAACTTACTAAGCTTTAAAATGCTTACCTCGTTGCTTTGGCTCTCTGTTTTATAGATTTTGTTCGTTAGATTTCGGATTCGGGATCATCGAAGTCGAAGTCATCCACACTATCAAAGCCCTTTGGGTACTCTTTTAGTTTAACTCTGGATATGGCATGTATAGGACTACCCTTTGTTGTTTTTCAAGTACTTTTTGTGATGTATGTGTGTACAACCATGCGAAAATGGCTCGTAGAAGTGGAGTATGGCATTAGACCATTTATGCTTATGTATATATATATGGTTTCATGATGTGACTATGGACTGGAATGGAAGTGTTGGGCAAATGATCAGCCATTGGAATGGCTAAATATGATCATATGTGGACCTATGTATAACAAAACTCTAGTTGGTCCATGGTAACCACGAAATAGGTAAAGTTTACCTTGAAAACAGATGCTGGCAGCAGCAGTGATGTGGATGTGAAAAATCACTAAAAATAGTAGGAATGGAATTAAATAGTGGATAAATTATGTGATCGAACCTTGATGTATCTATTTTCATATGGAAGAAACAAAATGGTCGTATGCGTTGTATGTTAAGAGATAATTAGGTTTTCATGAAACAGGGCCAGAATGGTTTCTGGATTCCCTATTCCGACTTTGGTAGGAGTCATGCCATATATGTATAGATTCCTTTCTGAGTCTAGTTTCTATAGAAACAAACGGCATCAGTATTGAAGCTTTGTGCAGGGAGATATCCAAATCGTAATGCATGAAGGTCAGTGTAGTCGCACCCTGTAATAGGGGAGAATTTAACTAATAAACTGTACTAATTGGCCCGACCAAAAATTCTAGAAAAAAATATGTAGATGGACATATGAGTCTAGTTTCAGGGAAAAATTACGAAACTGATTTTCGAGTTGTGAAACTCAAGATATGATTTTTAAGGTGACAGTGACGCAGTTAGCCAACTGCCTGGAAATTTTTAAAATGGACTGCGATAGTAAGCGAATTTAGTCTGTGAACCCCTCGTGTCCGACTCCAGCAACGGTCTCGGGTACGGGGTGTTACAGGGGTGAGGTCGTAAGGCCTCTAACTCGACTCTCATATATACACATATGTAACTTAACATTCATTATCCTCATAACAATATCATCACAAATATATTATTCATTTCAGGCAAACTAACATGGACATTTGTGTCTTACAAACTTTCCAATTGTTTTATTCAAATGAGTGTATGAATACATGCATTCTATGAATCTTGAGTCAATTTATGCACCATATTCACTTAATCAAAACAAGTCAGGCACATAACATCATACGAATGCCAAACAAACATGAATAAGTTTATCACATAATAAACTTCCATTTTGTACATCATCATATACACATCATAGACCTTTATTCGTACCTTTATAAGTCTCATTTCATCATAAGTATACTCTACTCAGATACTTTAGCATGACTACCAACAGGATCGAGTGTAGCTCGGTTGGAGAGTATTTCTGTCTAAGCGAGATAAATCTTATCCGCGTCTGGAGACATCACACTATCATAGATTATATGTGGCATATATAGTTTGACTCTCAAACATGCTAGGTTAGTCTGAGAATCGACTAAGCCATAGCTCTGATACCACTAAATGTAACACCACGTACCCTTGTCCAACACCGAGACAGGATACGAGGCATTACAGGACTTAAACATACACATACATGTAAAACTGGGCCATAAAATTTCAACCAATTCAAAAACATTCAAACACATACATATAGTCCCTTTTACGAGCCTACGAGGCCCAAAACACACATCGGGGGTGGTTCGGACTAAACTAAGAACTAACAAACTTTTTACATACATCGAGGGTGGAGAGTCACACACTCATGTGGGTAGGCCATGTGGTCACACACTCCTATGTGGCTCAGACACGCCCGTGTCCTCAGCCTGTGTAACTCTCTATTTATGACGTTAGCAATATTTTAAGGTCACACGGCCAACATACACGCCCATGTGCTAGGCTGTATCCCTCACACGACTGAGACATACGGCTGTGTCTATGCCCATGTGGTCAACACTTAGGCTATTTTCCAAGCCTTGATCAACCATAAACCCTCACAAATTTATACAACATCAAGGACATGCAACATGGCATCCATTTAATGATTAAACATCTTCAATTAGGCCACAACATAGCATTTGCATGTCATGATACATGTGTTTTACATACTCATTTGGCCTTTTCTATTATGTTATTGCTTATACTTTTATACCTTGGTAACCATCATACCAAGAGATTTCAACTTAATCATCAAACATTCATATTCAAGGCTAACTCATGACTTTATAAAATACCAACATATTGTACATGCGTAGAATAACATACTTGTTTAAGACATTGCACACCATATCAAGTCACATACATATAACACATGAAACTTTTAAGCTTGTGCATGCACATATAATAGGGTTACAACCCAATAATCCATATAAGCCACATCTCATGGCTATATACAATTGAATCATTATAAGCCAACTCAATTGGCCAAATCATGAAACACATATCATAAAGTACTAAGTATATATACATGCCACTCACTTGAAAACACTTAAGGTTTATTAATACCCCAACTTGATAATTTGATAGTGTGATGCTGCCTCCAACGATCTCCAACCCCGAGCTAACCTAACAACACTAAAGAAATGGAAAGAAGGGGGTAAGCTTTATAGCTTAGTATGTTTGTACAAAAATAATAATAAGTAATTTATTAACGTGCTTTTTCCAAATTCTTACAACATATTCTCATGGTCACACAATCGAAGTTGCACATAATTCCACTATTTGCTCATATTCCAGACAAGTTGTATACTCGAGTCATAGTCATTAAATTATTAATATCTGAGCTACAGAGCTCCAAATTAAGACCTGCTAATTTTCCATGAAACTAGACTCACATATATTCTTATCATAAATTTTTAGAATTTTGGGTCTAGCGAATAAGTACAGTTTATTCTTCAAAGTTACCCCTATTCTACTGTTTGACAACTTCGACCTTTCTTTACTAAAAATTAATTATCTCACAGTACAGGATTCGAATAATAGTCCCGTATTTTTCTCTTGAAAATATACTCACTAAGGATTTATTCATATGACTTCTAACCCATAATTATTTTCATACAATTTTTAATGATTTTCCAAAGTTAAGAAGGGGAGCCTAGAATCACTCTAACCCTGTCTCACAAAAATTCAAATATCTCACTATATAAAATTCTTTTGCTTATATCGTTTCCTCTATGTGAAACTAGATTCAATAAGATTTAATTTCATATCTTATTCAGTCTCTAATTCGATTTCCATAATTTTTGGTAGATTTTCAAATTCGGACTACTACTGCTATCCAAAACTATTTTAGTGCAATATAATAATAACTATCATAAGTTCATTTTCAACTAATCATGAAGTCACCATTCATGGACTTCGTGTTCAATTACACAATGTAAGTTAGCAGGATATTGCAAAAAAAATCATAATCATAATTCATACATCTTAACTCACAGAGGCCTAGACATTTCAAAATAACCATGAGCTTAGAGATTCACATACATACCTGTACCACATATTCTGACTCATACTACTCCTCTTCTTAACAAAAATCTTGAATGATCTGTTGGACCGCCCAGAATACTAAAGAACATTGGGGATCATCATGCACCAAATAAAGTACCAAAGCCATATCCCAGACATGGTCTTACATGGATCAACATATCGATGCCATATCCCATATATGGTCTTATACGAAATCACTTAACGATTCTGAAGCCAGATCACTGATATGGTCTTTTACGGGATCACATATTGGTGCCGATACCATGTTCTAGACATGGTCTTACACTTGCACACATATCATCACTAATGCCATGTCCCAGACATGGTCTTGCACTAACATGCATATCAACCCCAATGCCATGTCCCAAACATGGTCTTACACGGGCATACATATCAACGTCGATGCCATGTCCCGGACATGGTCTTCCACTGGCATACATATCAATGCCGATGCGATGTCCCAGGCATGGTCTTACACTGGCATACATATCAACGCCGATTCCATGTCCCAGACATGGTCTTAAACAGGATCTCACTAACCATGGTGTCATGATACCTAATCCTATGTATTCCTCAAGGTCACCTGGGTTTCTTTGAATACATATCTCGTCAAAAATTGTCTCTAGGACCGAATAATATATCTCATGACGATAATTAAGCTCATGATTTCACATAATGATAATAATCATAATAATCACTTTTTAACACAAAATCACAAATCATCACATTGTCATCTCACATCATAGACATATTGTAGATCACTTCTTATGCATAGCATACAATAACCTTTAACTCAACAATTTCAAATCAACTTACCGATTTAGATTCAATCGCAAACGACGATAACATTATCTAGGTACTTGTTGAATTCTCGTCGTATACATTCGTATGACAAATCATTCAATTTATGAGGCAATAATATAATTTACAATTCAAGTATTACATTGCATTATTATTATTATTATCACACGAACTTACCTCGAATCCGAGCACGACTAATTATTCCATTTTAGTCCATAATCTTGTACCTTCCCAATTTCAGCCTGAATCTCGTTTCCCTTGATAATCGAGATTGGAAGCTTGGAAAACCCTTGCCATGGTTTCTTCATGCAAGATTCGGCCAAGGAGGAGGATGGACAAGAAATTTGGCTTTTATTTTATTTTTAATTCATTTTAATTACTAGATTACCAAAATGCCCCTAACTTAAAAATATTTTATTTCACCCATTTCATGTTCGTTTTTGTCCAAATTATCCAATAGTCTAATTACCATTTAAGGACCTCGAATTTGAAATTTCATAACAATTAGACACCTCTAACATGTAGAACTCAACTTTTGCACTTTTTAAAATTTAGTCATTTTCACCAAATTAAGTGCCCAAATGTCAAAATTTTTGAATGAGATTTTCACGAAAACATTTCATGAATTTAAAATATAATAAAAATAAATTTTCTTATGTCAGATTTGTGGTCTCGAGACTACTGTTCTGACTAGGCCAAAAATTGCGCTATTACACAGGCATGTGTCTAGACCGTGTGTGACACACGGCCTACCCCATGGGCATAGATTTCGGTCGTGTGTCCCTTGTACCTTAATTTTGAGAAACAGAATGCTCAGAGTTGAGCACACGGGAAGAGACACGAGCGTGTGTCTCAGCCGTGTGAGGGATGCGGCCCTGAGCATGGGTGTATGTCCTGGCTGTGTGAAGTCTTCACTTATTTTATGAAAATTAATTAACCACAAGACCTACCACACAGGCGTGTGGCTTGGCCATGTGACTTTAATTTGTTTATGCCTTACAAAACAGAGAGTTACACGGGTTAGTGACATGGACGGGTGTGACCGCACGACTTGCCCACACGGGCGTGTCCCAAACCACATCGGCGTGTGACCCCTCTGCATGGCAAAAAATTTTCTAAGTTTTGTAAAAATTACTCAAGTTCTTGGTTTAGTCTCGAACCACTTCCAAAGCATGTTTGACCCTCGTAGGCTCATATTAGGGACTTTATTATTGAATACAAATGGTTTTTAACTTGGTTGAAATTTGTGACTCAAAATTGTATGATTGCTTTCAATGTAAGTTTAGTAATGCCTCGTAGCCCCGTTTCGACATTGAATACGGGTGAGGGGTGTTACATTTAGTGGTATTAGAGCTACAATTTAGTCGATTCTCAGACTAATGTAACGTGTGTAAAAGTGTACCTATACATGCCATATATAAGTGATGATAGTGTGACGACTCCTAACAATTTAAATTGTATTTTCATATAGTAAATGGATCCCAACCAAGATATAGCTGATGATGTTTAAAGTAATGCCCCGTCTCCCGCCTAAGGGACAACACCATCTGAAAGTAGACTAGTAATGGTTAGTCGGGGGAGAGCTAAAGAAGCTTTCTTCCAAAGAATGAATGAGTACTTTGTCGAGTTTGTTCGAACAAATCTGGCTACCCAACATCCTTCACCCCCACCTAACCCCCAACCGGTTCCTGTAGCTCCCCAAGGTGTGGAATTGTTAAGACTGAACAAGCCTCTAGGTGATATGATTCAGAAACAAGGGGCTAAAAAATTTAGAGCCAATGTTGACAATGATCCCGAGAGAGCAGAGTTTTGGCTTGAGAACTCTATTAGGGTATTTGATGAGCATTCTTGCACACCGGATGAGTGCTTGAAATGTGCTATATCACTTCTGAAGGACTCGGCATATCAGTGGTGGAATACTCTTGTATCCGTGGTACCGAGAGAAAGAGTTACCTGGTAATTCTTTCAAGATGAGTTCAAAAAGAAATATATCAGTCAACGGTTCATTGATAAGAAACATAAAGAGTTTTTAGAGCTAAAATAAGGTTGTATGTATGTGACTGAATATGAGCGAGAGTTTGTTAGGCTTTGTAAGTATGCTCGGGAATGTGTTTCCACCGAGGCCATCATGTGTAAGAGATTCGAAGATGGGTTGAATAATGATATTAAACTGTTAGTTGGGATTTTAGAGTTGAAAGAATTTGTTGTGCTAGTCTGCCGAGCTTGCAAAGTCGAATAGTTGAGCAAAGAAAAGAGAAAAGTTGAGTTTGAAACTAGAGATTCGAGAAAAAGACTGCTGAATAAGTCATTTCAGTCTTCATCAAAGAAATCGAGGGATTTGTATACTCGTTTGAATTTTTCAGCTGGGCATCCCAACAGAGATCATGGGAAGCAATATTTGGGTTCTAAGGCCTAAACAATGCCAATAGTGAGTGTTGGTAATGCTAGGTCTAATAGACCTGAATGTCAACAATGTGGTAGACAACATCCTAGTGAATATAGAACGAATAATCAAGCTTGCTTTAAATATGGCTCCCTAGATCATTTCATTCGACATTGCCCTAAAATGGCTGAGAAATATAATTTTCAGAATGTAAGACCGAGCAACACTGCCACTAGAGGGAGGCCACTGAGAAATACGGGAAATGGGAACAGTAGTAGAGCTGTAACGAAAGATTTAACTACGAGATCAGAGGTCAGAGACCTGGTAGAACCTACGCAATCCGTGCTCACGAAGATGCATCAGCCCTTGATGCTATCACTAGTACATTTTCTCTCTATGATACTAATGTAGTTGCATTGATTGATCCTGGATCGACTCATTCTAATATTTGCATGAATTTAGTATCGAGTAAGAATTTTCCTGTTGAGTTTATTTAGTATGTAATTAAAGTGTCGAACCCCTTAGGCAAATATGTTTTAGTTGATAAAGTTTGCAAGAGTTGTCCTTAAATGATTCGGGGTCACTGTTTTTCCGGCTGACTTAATGCTTTTACTGTTTGATAAGTTTGATGTAATTCTTGGAATAAATTGGTTAACTCTACATGATGTCATAGTGAATTGTAGACGAAAGATTATTGAATTGAAATGTCAAGATAATGAAATTCTTCGGATTGATTTGGATGAGTCGGATGAGTCGCCTATTGTGATTTCGTCAATGTTGGCTTAGAGGTATGTAAGAAAAGGGTGTGAAGCTTATCTTGCGTATGTACTGAATATGAAAGTGTCTGAATTGAAGATTGAATCTATGCTGGTAGTTTGTGAATATTCGAATGTGTTTCCAGAAGAGTTGCCTAGGTTGCCACCGATCAGAGATGTTGAGTTTGCTATTAATTTAGTACCGGGGACTATATCAATATCGATAGCTCCGTATGGAATGGTTCTGACCGAATTGAAAGAATTGAAATCTCAAATTCAAGAGTTGACAGATAAGGGTTTTTCGTCAAGAAGAAAGACAAATCCATGAGACTTTGTATTGATTATCGTCAGCTTAACAAGGTTATGATAAAGAACAGGTATGCCTTACCGATAATTGATGATTTGTTCAATCAGTTGAAAGGGCCAACAGTGTTCTCGAAGATAGACTTGAGATCAGGCTATTACCAGTTAAGAGTTAAAGATTCAGATGTGCCAAAGATCACGTTCAAAACAAGTTTTAGGCATTATGAATTTCTTGTTATGCCTGTTGGATTAACAAATGCTCTTGCAGTTTTTATGGACTTGATGAATCGAATCTTCTGACCATATTTAGATAAGTTTGTGGTTGTATTTATTGATGACATTGTGATTTATTCCCGAGATGAGTCTGAACATGCCGAACATTTAAGAATTGTATTGCAGACCTTGAGAGATAAGAAATTATTTGTTAAATTCAGAAAAAGTGAGTTTTGGCTCTAAGAAGTTGGATTTTTGGGACACATAGTTTCAGCAAAAGGTATACGAGTTGATCTAAGTAAGATTTTAGTAGTCGTTGATTAGAAACCACTGAGAAATGTATCCGAAGTTAGAAGCTTTTTGGGCTTGGCTAGTTATTATCGATGTTTTGTTAAGGGATTTTCGATGATTACTACACCTATGACAAGATTGTTACAAAAAGATGTGAAATTTGAGTGGTCTGAGAAATGTCAACAAAGTTTTGAACAGTTGAAAGTGCTATTGACTGAGGCACTAGTGTTAATGCATCCTGAGTCGGGAAAAGAGTTTGTGATTTTTAGCAATGCATCATTGAATGGTTTAGGTTGTGTGTTGATGCAAGAGGGTAAAGTGATAGCTTATGCCTTGAGACAGTTGAAGCTACACGAAAAGAATTATCCGACACACGACTTGGAACTAGCCGCTATTGTGTTCGCTTTAAAAATTTGGAGACACCATTTATTCGGTGAGAAGTGTCACATCTTCACTGATCACAAGAGTTTAAGGTATTTAATGACTCAGAAACATTTGAATTTATGACAACGGAGATGGCTTGAACTATTGAAAGATTATGAGTTAGTGATCGATTATCACCCGAAGAAAGCGAACTTAGTTGCAGATGCTTTAAGTAGAAAGTCTTTTTTTGTTTTAATGGCAATGGATACACGGTTAACCTTATTTGATGATGGATCAATTTTGGCTGAGTTGAAAGCTAAACCAATATTTCTTCAACAAATTTGTGAAGCTCAGAAAGGTGATAATGAGTTGCAAGCTAAAAGAGTTCAATACAAATTGAATAGTGATTCAGAATATCAGATTGGATCTGATGATTGTTTAAGGTTCCAAGGTAGGATTTGTGTACCTAGAGATACTGAACTGATTTAGACAATTCTTCATAAGCCACATAATGGTTGTCTATCTGTTCTTCCTTGGAGTACAAAGATGTATAATGATCTGAAGAAATTGTATTGGTGGTCAGACATGAAACGAGACATTTCAGAGTTTGTAACGAGATGCTTGATTTGTCAACAAGTGAAGGTTGAACATCAAGTGCCTTCAGGTTTACTTCAGCTTGTAATGATACCCGAGTGGAAATGGGATAGAGTTACAATGGATTTTGTATCGGGGTTACCTCTGACTCTGAAAAAGAAAGATGCTATTTGGATCGTTGTTGATAGGATAACGAAATAGGCTCATTTCATTCCGGTACATACCGATTATTCACCTGATAAACTAGCTGAATTGTACATTACTGAGATTGTTAGATTGCACGAGGTGCGTACTTCTATTATTTCGGATAGAAATCCGAGGTTCACGTCACGATTTTTAAAGAATTTGGAAGAAGCATTGGGTAAAAAGTTAAATTTTAGTACTACATTTTATCCACAAACCTACAGTTAATCTAAGATAGTGATTCAAATTCTCGAAGATATGCTTCGCTATTGTGTTTTAGAGTTTGAAGGTAGTTGGGAGAAATATATACCGTTGGTCAAATTTTCTTATAACAACATTTTTCAATCGAGTATAAAAATGGCACCATATGAAGCATTGCATGGTCACAAGTGTCGAACTCTACTGTACTGGACCGAGCTCAGTGAGAAACAGATTCACGGTGTTGATTTGGTCAGAGAAACTGAAGAGAAAGTGAAAGTAATTCGTTATTATTTGAAAGCAGCTTCGGATCGACAGAAATCGTACCCAGATTTGAAACAGAAGGATATTGAATTTTAGGTTGTTGATAAAGTGTGACAGGCCTAATTTGACCCTAGTCGGAAAGTGGTTTCGAGACCACAAAATTGAGTCACAAAAATAATTAGATGTTATTTCTGTACTTATTGTATGTGGAATTTGTATGTGTGAATATTTTGTGCCTTGATTTTATCGATTAGGTATTAATTTATAAGGAAGGACTCATGTGATAAGATTTGAAAATGTGATAGGTGAATTTCGAAGTGGCCTATTAATGCATGAATTATTGACATGGGGGACTTGCATGTCAAATGGACCAGTTTTAATGTAGTGGCCGACCAAGGTGATGGGTAATAGATAATATATGCATTTTAGCATTATAATAGTTAGTGGGTGATGGGCATTTCATGTCTTTTATATTAAAGGATTAAATGTTTAATGGATTAATATTATGAAATATGAATTTTTATTAAAAGAAAGGGTGATAAAAACAAAGTTGGCTCATCTTTTCTTCTTCCATTGCTGTACCTAAAGAAAGAAAAAGAAGAAATTGAAGTTAAGGCATTTGGTCACCTTTAAGTTGATTAAGAAGCTCTTGAATATTCGGTGCCTAGGGGAAACGTTTCTAAGAAGTTTGGCCATGCATGTAACTAGATTGAGGTATGTTTGATATTATTCTTTGAGATTCATGTATATTTTAAGTTGTAAGTTTGAAATCTACCTAGCCATGGTTCAAATTTTGTTATTTGATGGAGATGATATCCGGCCATGAATGTTACATTCTTGGTTGGTATTTTGATGTCTTTGGTGATAAGGTATAAAGATGGTTGATTTTGAGTGTTTAATAAAAAGGATACATGAATTGTTGTTAAATAATGGTTGAATGTAGCATGATTAAATATGTGAATAAATTGAAGTTAAGGAGGTTGTCGATGAAAAATATGAGTTGGATGAGCATGCATGTGCATTAGATGCTAAGAGGAAAAATCAGCTAACATGTTGTGTTTATTATGGCTGAATGTGAACTTTGACAATATTGAGTAATGTTTGTGCTTTAAAATGATGAAATGGAGATTATGCTTAAGTGAATTTATAGGTATGTGATGATTGATTTGTGATATGCATGTTTAAATAACATGCATGCAAGGTATGTGTGAAAAAAAAAGTGATTTGGTAATAAATCAGCTTGGGACAGCAGTAGTAATGTGATTTTGGAAAATCACAATAAATTGTGGGAGATGAGTTAGAAGCATAATAAATCATGTAATTAAATATTAATGAGTCTAGTTTCTTATAAAAGAAACCGTGTAAGCAAAAGAATTTCCAATAATGAGATGTTTGAAGTGATGTTGAACAGGGTCAGAATGAATTCTAGATCCTCTATTCTGATTTTATAAAATCATTATAAATTGTAAAAAAATGTCTATAAGATAAAGTTTATATTCTTAGACTCCTTAATGAGTCTAGTTTCAAATGAAATAAACAGGAACATATTTTGAGTTCTGTACAATGAGAAATTCGATTCATAGTTAAGAGTGGTCAGATTAGTCAAACAGTGAAACAAGGGAAACTTTAAGAAAAATATGGTATTGATTGGACGAACCAAAAATTCTGATAATTTTATGGATAGAAGATATATGAGTCTATTTTTAGGGAAAATTAACAGAAATTGATTTGGAGTTTCTTATCTCCAGTTATAAATGATTTAGTGACTGTTGCTCAAGAAGACAGCTTACAGTGAAATTATGATTATGTGGTAAATATTGACAAAAAATTGTTAATGAGTTGCTTATTGATTTCTTATAAGCTTACTATGATCTGTATGTGTGAAAGTTGAATATATATATATTATATATTCTGAAAATGATGCTTGAATAGTCGAATAATGACTAAGTTTAAAATTGTTGAATTTAAGCTCAAGAGCATAGAGGTGCAAATTCAGATAAGGGAAAAGAGAAAGTAATCGAATAGCCGTTGTAATCGTTCGACAACATTCAAGGTAAGTTCTTAAGTGTTTAAGCTTGATTCCTTTTTATATGCCTAAGAGTTAAATTAATATGGCAAAGAGAATGTAAATTTTATTTAGTTAATATACCGAATATGTAATGATTTAAGGCTATAAGCCGATTATGGCTATTATGCTTAAGCTGAATTGGATTTGGAAATTTGATGCACTAAATGAGTGTTACAATGAATAAACTATGCCGTATATGTGCTGGTAGAGATATCACGATTTATGATTATTAAATATCTAAAGGAAAGCATGATGTGTATAAAATTATTATTATTAGTCCTTTGTGGTAGCCGAATGTGGCTTGGTACTAAAGTGATTAAATGTGAACTTCGATGAGGTAACTGTTAGTGATCGATGATATAAGTTATGCATTATAATATATATTCGGGTTTCAAACCTAGCAGGCGTAATGCCGGTGAAATGACATCGGACTTAAAGGTCTAGCAGGCTTATGACCGGTGATGAAATCAGGTTATTACCTAGCAGGCAAATTGTCGGTAAACTATTAAAAGTGTGGTGCTATAAAACTATGGGCTAATACTATATGTGGATTCGTTCCGTAAAGTAAATTATTCAGGTACGAACAACCTAATTAAGTACATGTGAATTAAATGAATTTGATGATTGATGTGAATCGAACATATAAGAAATGGTGTCATGTTTATGTTCAACTATGAGACCTTGTGTTAAATTGACAATCGATTTCGTTCAATACATTAAGTTGGTTAGGTATGCGATATATACTTATGCATGTTAAATCGATTGGAATCGAATCATGAATGTGAATTGAGAAGCATAGGTAAAAATGCCTATGTCATATATGTGAGTAAGGATAAAATCATCGTAAATTATCGATAAGGATGGGCTATGTGCGGAACCATCTTATAATTGCTAATTTGAATAGTTGTGTGCAAATCAGTGAGCAAGATGTATTGTATTGAGATGATGCTTCAGTGAAAATATACATATGTTCTTTGTGTTGAATGAATATTAAATTAAAGTTATGAGCCGTATGTGACTAGCATATCTAGTCGAATTTCATACTATTAAATGATGTACTAAGAAATGTGTTCCAATGTGGAAATTAAACCCTATGTGGTTGAAAGGATGAAAATCTTTGTTCATAGATATGTGTTTCAATTATACATGATTGAAGTGTAAGTTATGAAAGTGGGAAAGAACAGGTGAATTGCCTATCAAAATATGATATTTGGGCTTCGGGCCTAGCAGGCTATAATGCCGGTGAAACAATATCGGGCTTTGAGCCTAGCAGGCTATAATGCCGGTGAAATGAAATGTTATGTGAGTTCGGTGTTCCTTGTAAGATAGGGATTTAGTCGAATGTTAAAGATGAAATGATAGTGTATTATATTATGCTTATATGGCCTAATGGTAAATATAACATGTTGGTAAATATGCAATGTGCTTTTATAATCGATTGATAAGTTTGAAATGAATGTGAGTGAAATGTTATGCATAAGCTATCAAATGCTAAGTGTGAAAATGAGATGAAAGAAAAGTGTTTGAGATGTGTTAATATATGATTAAATATGCATGATATTTGATGTGTATCCAGGCTTAAAGACTCGCAGGCTTCGTGCTGGTATTATATCCGGGTTAAATCTCGCAGGCTTCGTGCTGGTAATATATCCGGGTTAAATCCCGCAGGCTTCGTGCTGGTAATATATCCGGGTTAAATCCCGCAGGCTTCGTGCTGGTATTATATCCGGGTTAAATCCTGCAGGCCTAGTACTGGTATTATATTCAGGCCTTGAGCCTAGCAGGCTATTATGCCGGTGAGATACTATTCGGGCCTTTGAGACTAGCAGGCTATAATGCCGGTGACATGATATCAAGCCTCGAGCCTAGCAGGTGAAATTCCGGTGAATGAATAAAAGTCTAAGGTTAAGGCACCTCGTGTTAGATTGACAAATGAATACATTCAATATGTTAAGAGGGCCAGGTACGCATTATGTACTCATATGTGAGTTTGATTTGAATTGAATCATAAGTGTGATGTGATACATATGTGAATAAATGTTATAACTATATCTATGATCATGATACACCTGGTTAGGGGTGAAAGTATGTGAAAGTATTTGATTTAATTATGTTATATGAATTCAGATTAAGTGTGATAAGAATGTTGAACGTGCATTATGTGCTTGTGTATATTCGGCCAGATGGCAATATACTTAGAATATAGCCTCTTGAGAAATTGAATAATCGAAGTATGATTGCGTTTATTTTTTTGCATTGCTTAAAACTTACTTCGCTATTACATTCCTCTGTTTTATAGATTGTTGACTCCAGTTACCTACTCGGGTTGGAGTTCGTCGAAGATATTATCACATTGTCGAGCTCACGCTATTGGTGTAAGTAAATCCTAGTATTTCGAGTCTATGGCATGTATAGGGTTTTAATGTTGAGTATGTGATATTATAATTTAGCCAAAGGTGTTGGCTTGTATTGATAAAGTGTTTTGGCCATGTGAATTGGCCTATTTTGGCTAGTGATGTTTTGGGCCTCGTAAGCCCATATATGGGACAGATTACATATGAAAAGAAAAGTTTTAAATTGACTGAAATTTTTCGGCACGGTTCTTGTGTGATTGGCTGAGTTTAAGTCGGGTAACACGTCGAACCTTGTTCCAGTAAAGGATACGGGCGAGGGGTGTTACATAAAGTATTTCTAAAAGTGTCTCCGTGGAAGAAAATTCTTAGATTTGGTTGCAAAGGCAAGTTGTGTCCACGTTTCATTGGGCCGTATGAGATTATTGAAAGAATAGGGTTAGTAGCATATTGACTAGCTTCGTCGTTGGAGTTGGAAAGGATCTACAATGTATTTCATGTGTCAATGTTGTGATGATATCGATCAGATCCATCGCATGTAATCTCACCGTCAGATATTGAGATTCAACTCGATATGACATATGGTGAAGAACCGATCAACGAGAGGTTAAACAGTTGAGAAATAAAAGCATAGCTCTAGTGAAATTTTTGTGGCAACGACACTAGGTTGAAGAAGATATGTGGGAACCCGAGGAAGCTATGAGAAAATAGTACCCTAACCTCTTTTCTGGTAAGATTTTCGGGGACGAAAATCTTTAAGGGGAAGAGTTGTAGCAACCCATTTTTGGGTCAATTCAGAGTAGAAATATTTATTTTATTATTTCTTTAAGGTTTACAACATGATAGAATAATTGTGTGAAAATTTCGTTAAGAAATTTTATGATTAAGTGCTCAATTTGACTAAAAGGACTAAATTGCAATAGGTGCAAAATTTGAGTTCTATAGGTTAAAGATAGTAAATATCTATGAGATTTTAAATTGGAGGTCCTTAAATGGTAAATAGACCATTATAGTTTAGGGTGGACAAAAATGGACACGGTTAGGTAAAATTTTGAAGTTATGCATTAAGGGCATTTTAGTAATTTGGTAAATAAAGACAAAATTAACTAAATAAAAGTGTCCATCTTATTCAATTTAGTCCCCCCTAGTCGAAATTTTAGAGGAAGCCATAGCTAGGGTTTTGGCCAGTCTTTCAAGGTCGATTATGAAGAAAAACAAAGTTCGAGTGTAGATCGAGGGAAAAACAAAGTAATTAACAAATAGATCATTTTCACCTTTTTTGTAACTGAGGTAAGTTCTATGTAAATAAGCTTTATTATAATTGTATTTTAAATGTTTTAATTTTGTGTGAATTTTGTAAACGACTTTACGAACATGTTTGATGACGTTTTGGCAAGCGAGAAATCCTAATCGAACCTTAGGAATAGATTAGGACACAAGTGACATGTCACTAGGGTATTATGTTATGTGATCCAGGTGCTCGTCCTATACATCCTACTGGTGGCTGAGTATACTGACATATGTTAAAGTTACTTGACAGCTTATGTAAGCAGTATCGTGTAGCTACATCTTGACTGACAACTTGTGTGAGCAAGCCCGTTGATGGCTCGAGAGTGAGCATATATGTGTTATGAGATAGAGGAAGCAATGGCTACATATGTGACACCTTGTGTGCAGGGTTTTCCGAGTATCTGATATTATTATTTTGAGTGGTTCATTGGGTACGTCAAAGATGAGAATAAGTATGATACCATTACGAGTTGGTACAGGTATGTGCATAAAACTTATGATTATTAAATTTGCGAAATGATGAATTCAAGGTAAGTTTGTGATGGAATGAATTATGGTTATGAGACTATAGTAAATTCATTGCCTTATATTATATTATTTGAACGTTAAATATATGGTAAGATTTGCTTATTTCTTCATACAAGCTTACTAAGTGTAACGCCCCAAATTTAGACCTAGAAGTATTGGGTCTTATGCATGGGAGTAGGTAGGAGGCGGCAAATAAATAGTTAGTTGTGCAAGAAAGTGACACAAAATCATGCTTGTCTCAATGGTTAAGTGTTCCAGGAAGAGTTTGAGAAGCCTTGGGTTCAAGCCTGAGCAAGAGCAAAAAGTTTTGATTTTAAAGGAATAAGCACTGTATCTAGGTAGTAGGCTTTTATTTAAATGTGGGTAAAACATGTCAGAAAAAGCCTGCTAGCCTAGTGGTAAGTGGCGTGTGGAGTGTGCTAGTGGTCTGAGGTTCGAATCCTTACTTGTACAAATGGAGATTATTTTTTAATGTTGGCTTTGGGAGGCACTAGAGTTTGGCTGAAACACTGCAGAGTGGAGTGGAGTTTAATTGGTCATGGAGGGATTGTAGGAAGGAGTTGAGGAGAGATATGAGGAGAGACTTTAAGAGAAAATTGTGGGGAGTTGAAGGGAAGAAAGTGGTATGCCGAATGGGGACTGTAGGCACTCTTTGTTTTCGATTTTGGTGGGTTTTGTCACTTCATTCAATTTCTTTTCTTTGGAGAACCGATTGTTGTCTAGGGAGTGGTTGTCATGCTTTCCTTTTAGGTGCTTTCTGGTTTGCATTTTGGAGTCTTCTCCATTGTCGATTTGTCTCTTCTTTTATTTCAAGGCATTCAATTTTTGCTCCTAGGTTTAATCAATTGTCCTCCCTCATCTATTTCTCTAAACCTTAGTCGTATAACCCTTTCTCTTCTCATCTCCACTCATTCAACTTTAACCAAGCATTTCCTCTCTATTTGTTTAAATTGAACAGTTCTACCCCCTCACTTCTACTTCTTGGTGCTCTTCTCCTTCCACGATTTTGTCTTAGCCGAATACTTCCTCATTTTATGCTTCTATTTTATTTTAGTTAGTAAGGGTTCTCTGATAAATCGGTAAGTGCTCCTGTTTTCTCTTATTTCTTCTCTGTCTATGTGATCCCCCTTCTAACAACTTATGATCTGCCAAATCATTCAAGGAAGTGTGGATTCTATTGTGGAGGCTTAGGACGATTACTCTTCTCTTTGCAAGTGGTCTATCCACTTTTGAGGTAAGTGCTTTAAGTGCGATGTATTTTATATTGGATTTTAAATACTTACCAATTGATTAAATGTTTCTTATGAAGGTCAGAGTTTTGGAGCAGTATGTGGGTGTTATGTCAGTGGGGTTCTGCGATTGTTGGATTGGTAAGTGTCAGTGAATCAATCGAATCCCTTTCGATATTGTGGTTTGGAATAACGATGAATATAGGCTAATGAGGGGATGTGGTTCGGCTATGACATCACAACAGGTGTGTAACCACACCACCCCTAATCGTAAATCGACAAAAGTAAAAATAAGTGACCATCGACACTACACGAGCTGTGCTTGCTCGTGTGGAAGTTTGAACGTCCAAACGTGGGAGTAAAATCGTTAAGGCCAGCCATAAGCGATTTCATGGGCTGAAGTCGATTTGGGTTATGTTGGGCCGACACGAGCTTGTGGGCCCCACACGAAAGTGTGGAGAATTATGGGCCAGGCTGTGTAACAAACACAGCCAAGGCCATTTTTGGTCTTTATGGGCCACACAGGCTTGCGGGCCCACATTGGCCCGTATTATGGGTCTTGGGCCATTTTCACTATTTGATTGTTAATGTTGCATAGGTCGCCTAAGACGACTCTGACCTTCTATTGGGTCGGTAAGCGTACCTGAGCCCTTATGTGATAAAATGATGATTTTACCCTTATTTGGTAAAATGACCGAAATACCCTCATAGGGTAAAATGACCGAAATAACCCTATAGGGTAGAATGACCGATATACCCCTATAGGTTAAAATGACTATAATACCCCGGTAAGGTAAACTGACTGATTTGTTCTACGATGTGTATGACTGTATTTGAGCATGCCTTGTTATATGTATGCTGCATCCATGTATAATATTATGTTGCATTGCATGGGGTGGGATATATGATTTTGGAGGAAGTGTACTGTACTGCTACGCGCAAGACGACTATGGACCTACTGATGGCTTTAAGCGTACTATACTAGCAGCTTTGCTGCAATACTATTTTAGTGCCGCAATCGGTGCTACTTGGTGTGTTAGGGCTGGCTGGGTCGATTTTATCCTCACATGGTATATAGGGTTGGTACAGAGATGGTGTGTAAAGGTTGGATTGGGTAGGATTTTCTTCTTGCATACTGCACTGATTACTGTTACTGCATTGATCATGGTTACTGCATGATTATTGTTACTAAAATGGGCTAAGGCCCATACTACTACTGATACTGATATGGGCATAGGCCCAGAATGTATTCGCTCTCTGCATGTCTATCTTTGTGTTATTATGGGATTACACACTGAGTTTTCGTAAACTCACCCAACTTTATTAATTGTACAGGTAATCTTTAGGCGGATCGGTGCTATGAGGGACTCGGAGGTGGACACACAATAGCTTACGCTTCCGAATTTATCTTTTAATTTCTAAGTAGTATTATTTGGGTATTTTTATGTAAAAGGCCTCTTTAAGTTCTATTCTATAATTTGGGCTTTTATTATTTGATTATGATTTATACCTGCTAGGGGTAGGATGCAAGTTTTCAAAAACTATACATGATTTACAAAAATACCACGAATATGCAAAACCGTTTCAGAAGCTTCCGTGATAAATGAGATTTTGGAATTAATAATGTTTTAAAGTAAATAATTTTTTATAGTGATGCAAATTTTAAAATTATTTTCTAGATCACACAAAGAGGCTAAATAAACATTGGGCTTTTCAAACGTTATCACGTTTTACGAAAAACACTTCAATGTGACACCGCCAGATTCGTCCATAACGCCTGGGCTGGGTTTGAGGTGTTACATTTAGTGGTATCAGAGTCAAGTTGCAAAACTCGGCTGTGAATTTGGTTCCTTCCAAAACTTTGAGGATCTAAAAGAGTTGTTTTAAAATGATTTGAACTGTTTTGAAAGGATATACTGAGTGTGAGGTACACCGAGTCTCCGCACCGATCTGGTAAGTTCTACCTGTAAACTATATGTTGATTTTGACTGAAATGGCCATAGGTAGGATTACTAAGGCTACTGTAGGTAGTATACCGTACTATAAACACTTTAGTAGTGTGTACTGAAACTGTAGTAAACCAATAGACACCAATAGGCACTACGTGGTGCAAAAATAAAACCTTATACTACTGTCTCCATAAAACATTTGCTAATAAACGCTGGAACTATAACTGATGCATTAAGCTGCTAATAAAGATAAAACACGAATCGATTTTGAGCACAGGAGGTACTTGCAGAAGGGGTACAAGTGGCTACAGCGAAGGCCATGGAGGTGCTAGAGCGAGGTCTCATGATTGTGCAATGGAGTTTTGGATTGACGCATGGTTCCAATCAATCCATGGACTGCATTGGAAATGATCAAGTGAAATGTGTTATGGTTTTGGATCTAGAGTGCGCAGTGGGAGAGTGGTGGTGTAGTTTGTGTTGTGCAACAAAGTGATGCAAAATCACGCTTGTCTCAGTGGTTAAGTGTTTTGGGAAGAGTTTGAGAAGCCTTCGGTTCAAGCCTGTGCAAGAGCAAAAAGTTTTGATTTTAAAGGAATAAGCATTGTATCTAGGTAGTAGGCTTTTATTTAAATATGGATAAAACATGTCATAAAAAGCCTACTAGCCGAGTGGTAAGTGGCATGTGGAGTGTGCTAGTGGTCTGAAGTTCGAATCCCTACTTGTGCAAATGGAGATTATTTTTACTGTTGGCTTTGGAAGGTAGTAGAGTTTGGCTGAAACACTGCAGAGTGGAGTGGAGTTTGAATTGGTCATGGAGGGATTGTAAGAGGGAGCCGAGGAGAGATATGAGGAGAGATTTTAGGAGAAAATTATAGGGAGATGAAGGGAAGAGAGTGGTATGCCAAATGGGGTCTCTAGGGACTCTTTGTTTTCAGTTTTGGTGGGTATTGTCACTTCATTCAGTTGCTTTTTTTTTGGAAAATCGATTGGTGTCTAGGGAGTAGTTGTCGTGCTTTCCTTTTGGGTGCTTTCAGGTTTGCATTTTGGAGTCTTCTTCATTGTCGTTTTCTCTATTCTATCCTCTAAAGTCATTTGGTTTTTGCTCCTAGGTTTAATCAATTCTCCTCCATCCTTTACTTCTCTAAACCTTAGTCGTATAACCCTTTCTCTTCTCATCTCCACTCATTCAACTTTTACCAAGCATTTCCTCTCTATTTGTTTAAACTGAACAGTTCTACCCCCCACTTCTACTTTTTGGTGGTCTTCTCCTTCCATGATTTTGTATTAGCCGAATACTTCCCCCTTTTATGCTCCTATTTTATTTCAGTTAGTAAAGGTTCTTTGACGAATCGGTAAGTGCTTCAGTTTCCTCTTATTTCTTCTTTGCTTATGTGATCTCTCTTCTAACAACTTATGATTTGCCAAATCATTCAAGGAAGTGTGGATTCCATTATGGAGGCTTAGGGCGATTACTCTTCTCTTTGCAAGTGGTCTATCCACTTTTGGGGTAAGTGCTTTAAGTGCGATGTATTTCATATTGGATTTTAAATACTTATCAATCGATCAAACGTCTCTTATGAAGGGCAGAGTTTTGGAGGAGTATGTGGGTGTTATGTCAGTGGGGTTCTTCGATTTTACTGAATCGATCAAATCTTTTTTGATATTGTGGTTTGGAATAATGATGAATATAGGCTAATGAGGGGATGTGGTTGACCATAGGTTCTCGATCTCAGAAGTGGTTCGGCTATGACATCACAACAGGTGTGTAACCACACTACCCCTAGTCGTGAATCAGCAAAAGCCGAAATAGGTAACCGTCGACAGTACACGAGTCGCGCTTGCTCGTGTGATAGTCCAAACGCCCAAACGTCGGCATAAGATCGTTAAGGCCAGTCATGAGAAATTTCATGGGCTGAGGTCAATTTGGGCCATGTTGGGCCGAAATAGGTTGTGTGAGCTCCGTGGGCTTGTGGGCCCCACACGGGTAAACCACACGAAAGTGTGAAGAATTTTGGGCCAGGCTATGTAGTACACACGGCCAAGGCCATTTTTGGGCTTCGTGGGCCATACGGGCGTGGGCTCACATTATAGGCCTTAAGCCATTTTCATTGTTTGATTACTAAGGTTACACAGGTCGCCCGAGATGATTGTGACCTTCTGTTGGGTCGGTAAGCGTACCTGAACCCTTATGTGATAAAATGATGACTTTTCCCTTATGTGATAAAATGACCGAAATACCATCTTAGGGTAAAATGACCTAAATACGCCCATAGGGTAGAATGACCAAAATACCCCTATAGGGTAAAATGACTATAATACCCCGGTAAGGTAAAATGATAGATTTGTTCTACGATATGTATGACTATATTTGAGCGTGCCATGTTATATGTATGTTGCATCCATGTATAATACTATGTTGCATTGCATGGGGAGGGATATATGATTTTGGAGGAAGTGTACTGTACTGATATGGTCGCAGACGACTGTGGACCTACTGATGGCTTTAGGCCTACTATACTGGCAGCTTTGCTGCAATACTGTTTTAATGCTGCAACTGGTGCTACTTGGTGTGTAGAGCCTGGTGGGTCGATTTTATCCTCACATGGTGTGTAGGGTTGGTACAGAGATGGTGTGTAGAGGCTGGATTGGGTAGGATTTTATACTTGCATACTCCACTGGTTACTGTTACTGCATTGATCATGGTTACTACACTGATTACTGTTACTAAAATGGGCTAAGGCCCAGACTGCTACTACTAATGATCTGGACTTAGGCTCAGAATCTATTCGCTCTCTGCATGTCTATCTTTGTGTTATTATGGGATTACTACTGAGTTTTTGTAAACTCACCCAACTGCATTAACTGTATAGGTAATCCTTCGGCGGATCGGTGTTGCGAGGGATTCAGAGGTGGGCACATAACAGCTTATGCTTCTGAATTTATCTTTAATTTATAAGTAGTTTTATTTGGGTCTTATTATGTAAAAGGCCTATTTAAGTTTTATTCTTTAATTTGGGATTTTATTACTTTATTATGATTTATACCTGCTAGTGGTAAGATGTGGGTTTTCAAAAGATATGCATGATTTACCAAAATACCACAAATACACAAAACCGTTTGAGAAGCTTCCACGATAAAGAGATTTTGGACTTAATAACGTTTTAAAGTAAATACTTTTTGATAGTGATGCCAGTTTTAAAATTATTTTTTAGATCACACAAAAAGGCTAAATAAACATTGGGTTTTTTAAACGCTATCACGTTTTACGAAAAACACTTCAATGTGACACCGCCAGATTCGACCATAATGTTTGGGCTGGGTTTGAGGTGTTACATTTAGTGGTATCAAAGTCAAGTTGCAAAACTCGGTTATGGATTTGGGTTCCTTCCAAAACATTAAGGATCTAAAAGAACTGTTTTAAAACGATTTGAACTGTTTTGAAAGGTTATACTGAATGTGTGGGACACTGAGTCTCCGCACCGATTCGGTAAGTTCTCCCTGAAAACTGTACCATAGGTAGGATTACTAAGACTACTGTAATTAGTATACCTTACTGTAAACTCTCTTGTAGTGTGTACTAAAGCTGTAGTAAACCGGTGGACACTGATGGACACTGCCTGGTGCAAAAATAAATCCTTATACTTTTGATACTGTCTCCATAAAACATTTACTAATAAACATTGGAACTGTAAATTGATGCATTAAGCTGTCAATAAAGATAAAACGTGAATCAATTTTGGGCACCGGAGGTACTCGCGAAAGGGTTACAAGTTGTTGCAGCGAAGGCCATGGAGGTGCTAGAGCGGGGTCTCATGATCGTGCGATGGAGTATTGGATTGACGCATGGTTCCAATCTATCTATGGACTGTACTGGAAATGCTCAAGTGAAATGTGGTATGGTTTTTGATCTAGAGTGCGCAGCGGGAGCGTGGTGGTGTAATCTGTGTTATGCGACTGTTCTGATTGTGGGAAATTTCGGGGACGAAATTTCTTTAAGGAGGATAGAATTGTAACGCCCCAAATTTGGGCCTAGAAGTATTGGGTCTTGTGCATGGGAGCAGGTAGGAGGCGGCAAATAAATAGTTAGTTGTGCAAGAAAGTGACACAAAATCATGCTTGTCTCAGTGGTTAAGGGTTATGGGAAGAGTCTGAGAAGTTTTGGGTTAAAGCTTTAGCAAGAGCAAAAAGTTTTTATTTTAAAGGAATAAGCACTGTATCTAGGCAGTTGGATTTTATTTAAATGTGGGTAAAACATGTCATAAAAAGCTTGCTAGCCTAATGGTAAGTGGCGTGTGGAGTGTGCTTGTGGTCTGAGGTTCGAATCCCTACTTGTGCAAATGAAGATTATTTTTATTGTTGGCTTTGGAAGGCAGAAGAGTTTGGCTGAAACACTGTAGAGTTGAGTGGAGTTTGAATTGGCCATGGAGGGATTGGAGGAGGCAGTTGAGGAGAGATATGAGGAGAGATTTTAGGAGAAAATTGTGGGAAGATGAAGGGAAGAGAGTGGTATGCCAAATGGGGACTCTAGGCACTCTTTGTTTTCGATTTTGGTGGGTTTTGTCACTTTATTCGGTTGCTTTTCCTTGGAAAAATGATTGGGTCTAGGGAGTGGTTGTTGTGCTTTCCTTTTGGGTGCTTTCAAGTTTTCATTTTGAAGTCTTCTCCATTGTCGATTTCTCTTTTCTTTCCTCTCAAGGCATTTGGTTTTTGCTCCTAGTTTTAATTAACTCTCCTCCTTTTTCTACTTCTCTAACCTTAATCGTATAACCCTTTCTCTTCTCATCTCCACTCATTTAACTTTTACGAAGCATTTCCTCTCTATTTGTTTAAACTGAACAGTTCTACCCCTCTCACTTCTACTTTTTGGTGCTCTTCTCCTTCCATGATTTTGTGTTAGCCGAATACTTCCCTCTTTTATGCTTCTATTTTATTTTAGTTAGTAAGGGTTCTCTGATGAATCGGTAAGTGCTCCTATTTCCTCTTATTTCTTCTCTGCCTATGTGATCTCTCTTCTAACAACTTATGATCTGCCAAATCATTCAAGAAAGTATGGATTCTATTTACTCCTTTTCGCAAGTGGTCTTTTTTGGTGTAAGTCTTCAGGTGAGATGTATTCCACATTGGATTTTAAATACTTATCAATCGAACGAATGTTTCTTATGAAGGTCAAAGTTTTGGAGCAGTATGTGGGTGTTATGTCAGTGGGGTTCTGCGATTGTTGGATTGGTAAGTGTTAGTGAATCGATCAAATCCTTTTTGATATTCTAGTTTGAAATAATGATGAATATAGGCTAATGAGGGAATGTGGTTGACAATAGGTTCTCGATCTCAGAAGTGGTTCGGCTATGACGTCACAACAGGTGTGTAACTACACCACCCCTAATCGTAAATCAGCAAAAGCCGAAATAGGTGACCGTCGACCCTACACAAGCCGCACTCGCTCGTGTGGTAGTCTGAACTCCCAAACGTGGGCGTGAGATCGTTAAGGCCAGCCATAAGCAATTTTATGGGCTGAGGTCGTTTTAGGCCATGTTGGGCTGAAATGGGTCGTGTGGGCCCCACGGGCTTGTGGGCCGCACACGGGTAAACCATACGAAAGTGTGGAGAATTATGGGACAGGCTGTGTAGTACACACGGCCGAGGCCATTTTTGGGCTTCGTGGGCCACACGGGCATGTGGGCCCACATGGGCCCGTATTATGGGCCTTGGGCCATTTTCATTGTTTGATTGTTAAGGTTGCACGGGTCGCCCGAGACGACTGTGACCTTCTGTTGGGTCAAAAAGCATACTTGAATCCTTATGTGATAAAATGACAATTTTGCCCTTATGTGATAAAATGACCGAAATACCCTTATGGGGTAAAATGACTGAAACACCCCCATAGGGTAGAACGACCGAAATACCCTTGTAGGGTAAAATGACTGTAATACCTCTGTAAGGTAAAATTTCATATTTGTTATACGATGTGTATGACTGTATTTGAGCATGCCATGTTAAATGTATGTTGCATTGCATGGGGTGGGATATTTTGGAGGAAGTGTATTGTACTGATATGGTCGCACGGGTCACGCAAGATGACTGTGGACCTACTAATGGATTTAAGCCTACTATACTGGAAGCTTTGCTGCAATACTGTTTTAGTGTCGCAACCGGTGCTACTTGGTGTGTAAGCTTGGTGGGTTGGTTTTATCCTGACATGGTGTGTAGCGTTGGTACGAAGATGCTGTGTAGAGGATGGACTGAGTAGGTTTTTCTGCTTGCGTGCTGCACTGATTACTGTTACTACATTGATCATGGTTACTGCACTGATTACTGTTACTAAAATGGGCTAAGGCCCAGACTGTTACTGATAGTGATATGGGCTTAGCCCCAAAATGTATTCGCTCTCGGCATGTCTATCTTTTGTGTTATTATGGGATTACACATTGAGTTTTCGTAAACTTACCCAACTGTATTAACTGTACAGGTAATCCCCAGGCGGATCAGTGCTGCGAGGAACTCGGAGGTGGACACACAATAGCTTACGCTTCTGAATTTATCTTTTAATTTATAAGTAGTTTTATTTGGGTATTTTTATGTAAAAGGCTTCTTTAAGTTTTATTCTATAATTTGGGCTTTTATTATTTTATTATGATTTATACCTGCTAGTTGTAGGATACGGGTTTTCAAAAGATATGCATGATTTACCAAAATACCACGAATACGCAAAACCGTTTCAAAAGTTTCCGTGATAAATGATATTTTGGAATTAATAATGTTTTAATGTAAATACTTTTTGATAGCGATGCAGGTTTTAAAATTATTTTCTAGGTCATCCAAAGACGCTAAATAAATATTGGGCTTTCCAAACGTTATCTCGTTTTATGAAAAACACTTCAATATGACACCGCCAGATTCGGCCATAACGCTTGGGCCGGGTTCGAGGTGTTACACTAAGCTATACAGCTTAGTCCATTTTACTTTCCATGTTTTATAGTGTCACCAAGCTAGCTCGGGTTGGAGATCATCGGAGATTGCATCACACTATCAAATTGTTATTTTAGGTATCAATTATCTTAAACATTTTGCGTGTATGGCATGTATAGGGACTTGGTCGTTTTGTTATATGTGTCATCATGATTTTGTCCAAATGTATTAGCTTGTAATTGTCAAAGGCTTAATTTGGTGTTTGGCCATGTAAATGGGTTCATCTTGGTTAAATTGATTGTAAGCTCATATGTATAAGTGTATGTGCCAAAGCCTTTTATTTATGTGTTTTGTAATGGTTCGCTATATGCTTAGTTATGGATATATAGCTTTGTTGTTAAATGATTGAGATTGGTTCATTGGTATGCTAGAAGATCTATATGATACAATGCATATTAATGGTAGTCATATTGAAGCTTGAAGAATGTGAGTTGGTATGATTTGGTTTTGTAAAATATGATGTTGTAATTATGTTAGGTATTGAAATTACATGTTTTAGCCTTGATTGTGGATGTTTTGGTTGTCTAAGTATGCTATGAATTGTGCCATTTGTTTTGTGTATGTGTGTGCAATGTGGGTGGCAAATTGGCTTGGTAGATAGCCTTTATTTTTGTCCACACGGGTCAACACACGGGTATGTGTCTATACCGTGTGTGACACACGACCTACCCCATGGGCATGGATTTCGGCTGTGTGTCCCCTGCACCTTAATTTTGAGAAACAGAATGTTCAGAATTGAGCACACGAGAAGAGACACGGGTGTGTGTCTCAGCCGTGTGAGGGACGCGGCCCCGAGCATGGGCGTGTGTCCTGGCCGTGTGAAGTTTGCACCTATTTTATGAAAATTAATGAACCACATGGCCTAGCACATGGGCGTGTTTCTTGGCTGTGTGACTTCAATTTGTTCATGCCTTGTAAAATAGAGAGTTAAACGGGTTAGGGACACAGGTGTGTGTGACTACACGACGTGCCCACACAGGCGTGTCCTAAACCATACGGGCGTGTGACCTCTGTACATGGAAATTTTTTTTGAAGTTTTGTAAAAATTACTCAAGTTATTGGTTAGTCTCGAACCACTTCTATAGCATGTTTGAGCCTTGTAGTCTCGTATTAGGGACTTTATGATTGAATACAAATGGTTTTTAATTTGGTTGAAATTTATAACTCAGAATTGTATGATTGTTTGCAATGTAAGTCTGGTAATGCCTCGTAACCCTGTTTCAGTGTTGAATATAGGTGAGGGGTGTTACAGAGAAGGCTTAAGGAGCATTTGTGCATGGAGAAAGAAATTAAGGTTTAAGACGTAGAAAATGGAAATTTCATAAACTAGTAAGCTTGTTAACCTTTCTGTGCAAATGAATTTAAGAAAAGGAAAGAAGGTTAAGGATTTTAGTTATCTATTGATCTATTTTGTCAATTTTTTAAATGGCCTATGCACGCAAGCAAAGTGTGCTTCTTATGATGATTAATTATCTTCACTGGAATTCTAAAATGGTTGTTATGTTCATAGTAGCATCTGTTGGAGGCTTGTGTAGTAAGGGTAAAGATTAGTAGATGGATTTGGCGTCAACTTTTAGTTGAGTTCTCAAACTCAGGTCTTAAATGGATGTTCCTGTGTCATTAGTGTATTATATACGTTTGAATTAGTGTTTTACAAATTCTGAATCAACTTGTGGTGAAGTGTTGATGTGTTGTGTGTACATGTGGTGTTGACATGCAAATACCGTTTGTTTGTGAGTCTGATTATGTTGAATAGATGAGGGTTTAACGTAATGTATGTTACTAATAAGATAGAATTGTATGGCTATGAGTAAATATCAATATGATCTGTGGACAGAATGATGGATGTGAGACATCTATAATAAATAGTATTTATTGACAAAGTAATTGTGTGATGTGCATGTGAATTATAATTGTGGCTTTATGGAGGTTCGGATGAGCATGCATGAAGATCGCATATACATTTATATTTATTTTGGCTTTCAGAAAGGTTCTATTGGACTAAGCCATGAATGGAGTTTGGAATTGTATGGATAAAGGTGTCCACCAGTATATGAAATCCCTTAAATGGGTAGGGAAAGACTCTAGAAATCAAAGGCTTTAAGTTGCTTTTGTGAATGGAAATCCATGGCCATGGCATTACCGTAAATGTGGAAGTTTGTCAGGATTGTCTTAAATGGGGATGTCCATCAGGATTATCTTAATGTGGAAGTCTGTCAGGACTGTCTTGAATAGAGATGTCCATCAGGACTATCATATAAGTGGAAATCTGTGAGTCCACCAAGAGTGAGTTCATTTTCTAGAAATCCATTACTAGGTGCGAGCTATTTGATTATGTAAAACCATATATGAAAGATATGAAAGTCCTCTACGATTGTCTCTTATGTGTGTTTTCCCAACTAAGGGATTCACTATTAAGAATCCACCTACAAGTTATCTGTTTTAAAGAGATAACCACCAGGAATGGACTATCTGATTGGGAAACAAAGGCAAGATGAGATGTACCATCTGATCTGTCTACTTGATTAGGATGAGCCGACTTTCTACATTAAATAGTAATGGTGTCTTCCTTATGGATCCAAGATGATCGTAATGCAATTCTGAGTTCAATACGACAAACCGATATCAACAATCCACAATAAGGACTATTCACCAAGAATGGTCTTATGTGAATATCTGTAATTATTGGTGCAAGGCATGTTATGGGAATTATTTATGGATTATCTGAGTATAAAATAGAGTTTGTTCAACTCAGTAAAAATGCTCGAGAGATAGTTCCCACCAAATCTGATATGTGTACTCACTTTGAGTGGGGTTTGAAAGAAGAAATTTAGATGTTGGTTAGAGCTCTTGAAATTAAGGAGTTTGTTACTTTGGCAATTTGAGCACAGAAAATGGAAGACATATGTAATGCAAAGAATTGTGTTGGAATGAAATATTAGGATTTAGGCAAGCAGAGTATGTCTAGATCATTTCCCACTCCTCTACATAAAAGGTCCAGAGATGTTCCAAATAGGTTTATGCCTCTTTCTGGATATACAGAGAGAGATCGATCATGACATGATAATCCAAGACCCAAAGGCACATCAGTCTATAGTGCTGATAGTATCCTTAATTTGGATAAACCAGTATGTGAGCATTGTAGTAAAAACCATTTTGGTGAATGCCTATTGAAGAGTGGATCTTGTTCTCGATGTGGATCGGCAGAACATTTTTTGAAGGATTGTCCAAATAAGATTGAAATTAACTCAATGCAAATTACAAAACCAACGACCACTTCATAGAGAGGTAGAAAGAATGCATCCAGAAGTAATGCAAGAATTCGCTGTAGCACTACACGCTAGGTGACTGCGAAGTCTGAGGGTCGAGCATTGATGTAACACCCTTAACCCGTATCCATTATCTGAATAGGGTTACGAAGCATTACCGAAGTTTACATTTAAGAACTATAAAAAATAATTAGTACATTTAATTCATATCATCAATCACAACAAAACCAATCAATAGCATACATATTGTTCCTTATACGAGCCCTCGAGGCCATAAAAACACATTAGAAACAAATCGGGACTAGATCAGAAACATATAGAAATTTTAGGGAAAAGATGAAAATTTACAAACTACAAGGGTCACACGGCCGTGTCCTAGGCCACATAAAACTTGATTTGCAACCCTTTGAAAACTACAGGGGACACACGGCCGTGTTACTTGGCCGTATGTCACAAACGGCCGTGTTATTTGGCCGTGTGTCACACACGGCTGAGACACACGCCCGTGTCTCTACCTATGTGGACGAAAATAAGTTATTTTACAAGCCATTTTTCTCACTTTTTTCAACATGTACCTATAATCCCTTTTGTACATATACCTAAGCCCTCAAAAGGCACCAAAACCATGCATAATCAACCTAAACATATATGGTACAATAACATCCAACCAATATGTGACAGCCCTAAAATGACCCTAGTCGAAAAGCGGTTTCGGGACCGCTAAACCGAGTCACCAAATTATTTGAATATGATATTTATTGTCTAAAATATGTGAATATGAATGTGTGAAAGTTTTAAGCTTCGATTTAGTCGATTGCATGTGAATTTAGTAATAGGACTTATGTGTGACACTTTTGAAATGTGATAGGTTATTCCATAAGGATCTATTAGTGCATGTAATCAAAAGGGTGGACTTGCATGTCAATTTCCCCCATTTAATTACTAGTGGCCAGCCATGACAAAGGGTGATGGGCAAAACATGTCATAAAACATGTTGTGCTAATGGTTTATGTGAGAAAGAATAAAATAAAAGGTTAGTAATAAAGAAATGAAAAGGGAGGGGTGATGAAAACAAAGTTGTCTCATCCATGTTCCCCCCTCCATTGCCGTGAGTAGAAGAAAGATAACAAAAGAAAAAAAAATTTTACATGCTCATCTTTCTTCTTGGTTGCCGAATTTGGGAAAGGGAAGATTGAAGAGGAAAAACCAAGGTATTCAGCCATGGCTATCCTAGTTTAAGGTATGCATTGTGATTTTCTTTTTAATTGACTATGAGATTAGATTGATAAGTGCATAGCTTATTTAACCCATGGTTTAATTTCATGCATCAATAGACAAATGTTCATTCGGTCAAAAGGGAGAAGAATAAGATGAATTTAAATGTTGTGGTTTATTATTTTAGTTGTTAAATGATTGGGTATGAGGTATTTGATTACCTAATTGAAAGTAAGTTAAGTTGTTATTTGATAGTAAATGCAAATTCTATATATGATAATAATGTAATTGTAGGTGGATTCATGAAGTATTTTCGGTTATATGCTATGTATAAGTATGAGTTTTTAAAGTTGGATTTATGAGTATATGTATATTAGTCTATGAACATTCGGTTATATGGTGTTAATATGCCTTTGAAATCGAATGATATTTTGAGTATATATATATGTACATTCGGTTAAGATAAGGTTTATTATAAAAGCTAAGTTGTGTGGTTAGGGCCGAATGGGATATATAAGATATCAAAACATGTTATAATTATATATTGGTGTACATGGTTGTAATTAATCCTCTACTTGAATTCGATTAGATATGGTCATGGTATGAGTTTAGTAGGGTTAATACCTTAAAATTGAATGGAGTTTTAGTTAATCTTATGTGTCATGTTCGTTAAAATAGTTGATGATTTGGGTGTTATTATACGCATTTAGGCTAAAGATTTTTCAGCTATGTTTTATATCTATGAAATAATTATAATGGATAATATGTAGGAGTAATTTCGGCTTGTTAAAAATGTGGTACGTGTATGGCAAATGGTATATACATAATGCATTGAAGTTACCCTATAAGGTTGAAATGAGTAATTAAATTATTGGTGTGTATGCATTTTTTTTTATTTGCAACTTGGCATGTGAATTGGGTGTATGATAGTTAATATATGTGCTTGAGGTGATGTGATAAAATAATTAGCTATATGGTTTGGTTCATTATTGAGTATAAGGGTTAAGTGCTTTAAAAGAGCTTTTAATGTTCGAAATGATTAAACAAATTCATTCGTTTAAATTAAGCCTAAGAGCAAAGAGGATCAAAGTCGGATAGGGGAAAAGAGAAAGTAAACGAATAGCCGTGGATATCTAGTCGTCGACCGCTTCCGAGGTAAGTTTTAAGTGATTAAACGTTGAGTAAATTCAATCATAATAGGACATAATGAGTTGATTTAATAAGATATGATGTGGCCATGATATGTCTTAAACTCAAATGGTAAGTTCATAAGTGTTTGGACTTGGAAATTTATGAGCAAATTGTAATAAATTGCTTTGGACAGCAGCAGTAACGTGATTTTAGAAAATCACTATAATTTTTTGGTGTGGAATTATAGGTTGAATAAAATATGTAATCAAAGCTTAGTTAGTCTAATTTCTTATAAAAGAGACCGTGTCAGCAAAGAAATTCCCTATAAAGAGATATTTAAAGTTGTGTGGGACAGTGTCAGAATGACTCCGAAATCCCCTGTTCTGTTTTTAGAAAATCATTATAATTTGTACAAAAATGGTTATAAGATAAAATTTATATTCTTAGACTCCTTAATGAGTATAGTTTTAAATGAAATCAAATAGAACACATTTTGAATTCTGTACATTAAAAAATTTGATTCGTAGTGAAGAGTGGTTAGATTAGTCAAATAGTGAAACAGGGGAAACTTTAAGAAAAATCTAGTATTGATTGGCCAAACCTAAAATTCTGGAAATTTTATGGATGAAAGATATACGAGTCTATATTCAGGGAAAATTAACGTCAAGTTATTTGGAGTTTTGTAGCTCCAGTTATAAATAATTTAGTGACTACTACTCAGGAAAACAGCTCGTAGTGAATATGTGATTTTGCTGTAAACATGGATAAAATTTGTTTTAGTTACTCATAAGCTATTGATTAAACCCATACGTGAATTCTAAATCGTGATATTGTAAAACGATATATGAGTGTTAGATGGATCTTTGATATTAAAATTTGTGAAATTGTAAGTTTATGAGTATTCGAATATGAAATGATAGTATGGTGTGAAATTGAATTATTCATTGGAAAATGATTAATGTAGATTCGGCCAAGACAAAGTGTATACATGATAGTATATGTGATATGTGAAGTATATTTGGATAATTGTGATGTGAATGTGCATATATGTGATAAGGCCGAATGGCCAATGTGATGAATGTGAACATGCATATATGTGATAAGGCCAAATGGCCAATGTGATGAATGTGAGCATGCATATGTGTGATAAGGCCGAATGGCCAATGTGATGAATATGAACATGCATATATGTGGTAAAGCCGAATGGCTAATGTGAAATATATGTATGATATATGTATATGTGGTAAAGCCGAATGGATAGTGTGAAATATGTAGGCGATGTGCGTATATTGTGGCCGAACGACCAAATGTGAAAGGTGTGTATTATTAGATATTTGATGAGGCAAATGAATTACAAATATGACAGTCGATGTGAATGTTGTAACATGTGATTAAATGTACATGAAACTTGGAAATATATTCCGGGTAAGACCCGATGACTACGTGTGGAGATTATGTCCGGGTAAGACCCGATGACTACATGTGAAGATTATGTCCAGGTAAGACCCGATGACTACGTGTGGAGATTATATCCGGGTAAGACCCGATGACTACGTGTGGAGATTATGTCCGGGTAAGACCCGATGACTACGTGTGAAGATTATGTCCGGGTAAGACCCGATGACTACATGTGGAGATTTTGTCTGGGTAAGACCCGATAACTTCGTGTGGAGATTTTGTCTGAGCTAAAGGTCTCACCGATAATCCGAGTAGAGGATAAAGCTATAAGATTTCATGATAAGAATTGCTTATAAATATATTCAATGCGAAAGGTTAAACAGGTATGTACTCCAAGTTTATATGTGAGCTTGATTTGAACTAAATCATAAGGTAGTTATGTGATGCATACGAGAGCAATTTATGAGACGATTCCTATGATTATGTGACATCGGATCAGTGTGAGAGGTTATGTGAAATCATACAATATATCTATGTCACATGAGCTCACTTTTATGTGAAAGTTTATCTGCCTATTGTATATGATGAGATGTGCATATTCGGTAAATGGATGGTATGCCCGAAGGAAGAGTGAAATAAAAATACGAACAACTATGTTCTAATTTGATTGTTATCTGTTGACACTGCTTAAAAGTTACTAAGCATTGTAATGCTTACTCCGTTTACTTTGTTTTCTCTGTTTTATAGATCTCATTGCGAAGCTACAAGCTCGGGGATCGTCAGCAACTAGTCACACTATCACTATCCACTGCTTGTTACTGTTATGTTTAGAACTATTTTATGGCATGTATAGAATAGACTAGTGGCGGAAGAATATTTTTGGTTAATGTATATAAGCCATGCGAAAATGGCATCTTTTGAATGTGCACTTATAGAAGTTTAAATTGTATCCCTGACTGTCTTTAGTACTTATCTGAAGGAATGTTCAAAAAAAAAATTTACTGTTCTGATATGAGTTTCAAGACTGGTAATGCCCCTTTATCTATTCCGGCGACGGATACGGGATTGGGGTGTTACACAATATGCCCAAAGGCACCTCAAATGAAAACATTAAAACATGTATAACCATGTATATAATTTGGCCAAAAAAATTGATTAACTTCTAACTAAGTTTGCATCATTACACCATATTTAAATCACTTTCCAAAACATACCATTTGGTACCAACTGTACCACATAATTATTAGTATCCAACTACATACATGCTTATTATGGAAAAACACCAATTCACAACAAGTTATATTTCATATCTAATATGCACATTCATCTACTTTTCTATCTACCATCATTCAACCATAACAAGTCATATATCAAACACCACATGTAATGCCCCTTACCCGTATTCAATGCCAGAATCGGGTACGAAGCATTATCGGACTTAATCCTAAACAAACATTCAAAACTAAGACATGAATTTCCATTCAAATTTAAAACTTTTCGAAAACATTCATATTGTCCCTTAAACAAGCCTATGAGGCCCAAAACATGCCGGACTACCCAGCCATCGGTAGGACATACATGACCAGCACCCAGATTCACATATATCACATAACACATGGTTTCCTAGTGACATGTCACTTGTATCCTAAACTATTCCTAAGGTTCAACTGGGATTTTCTAATCGTTGAAACTTCTTTGAATATTTCCACAGAAACAATCATACAATTTATGCAATATTCAGTACTAAATACATAATATAACATTGCATTATTTACACACAAACTTACCTCGGTACAAAATGGTAGAAAATGGACCTAATCGTTAATAACCTTGTTTTTCCCCCGATTAAGGTCCGAACTTCATTTTTCTTGATCTATAATAGCAATTTTAACTTATTCAATTATCACATTACTCAATGCTGTCCAAATATCAACTTATAGCAAAATTACATTTTTGCCCCTAAACTTTGACATATTTATAAAATAGTCCTTAGGCTCGTAAAATGAAATGTATCCACTTTCTTTGTTACCCTAGCCTAGCTGAACGTAAATCATGTTCATAACAGCCCACATTTTTCATCAAATCACATTTCTACTACCCATTTTCACAACTTTTACAAACAAGTCCTTTTTTTGCATTTTCACTAAAAATCACTTAGTAAAAGTTGTTTATCACACCTTAAACATACAATATCTTCCATCCAACATCAAAGTACATGCATGTCACACATGGGTAAATTTTTAAACATGCACACGAGTAAATTTTTAAACATGAACCCTACTTCAAAATAATGGTAGGAATAGGTAAATCAGGCTACAAGGACTTCAAAAATGTAAAGAGCATTAAAAACGGGGCTGGGATGTACTTACAATCAAGCTTGAAAGATGAAAAAACCATAGCTATGGAGAGCTTGAAAATTTCGGCCAGGGTAGAAAAAGATGGACACAATTTTTTTCACTTTATTTCCCTTTTTATTCTTTTATTTACCAAATGACCAAAATGCCTTTTTTGCCAAACTTTAAAATTTTATCTCACCATGTCCATTTTTGTCCACTAAATTAAAAAGTGGTCTAATTACCAACTAAGGATCTCTAATTTAAAATATCATAGTAGTTGGACACCTTTAACAAGTAGAACTCAACTTTTGCACTTTTTACGATTTAGTCCTTTTGACTAAATTGAGTGCCCAAATGTCAAAATTTTCGAACGAAATTTTCATGAAATCATTTTGTGAAACTATATACCATAAAAATGTAAAAAAATAACTTTTTCTATGTCAAATTTGTGGTCCCGAAACTACTGTTCTGACTAGCCCCAAAAGCTGGCTATTACAACTCTCCCCCCTTTAGGGATTTTCGTCCTCGAAAATCTTACCAGAAAAGAGGTTTGGATAGTGTTTTCTAATGGCCTCCTTTGGTTCCCACGTAGCCTCTTCAACACCATGCCTTTGCCATAACACTTTCACAAGAGCTATACTTTTATTCCTCAACTGTTTTACTTCCCAGGCTAATATCTTAATTAGTTCCTCATCGTAAATCATATCTGGACGAATCTCAACTTCTGTCGGTGAAATCAAATGTGAAGGGTCTGATTAATAACAACGCAACGTAGACACATGAAACACGTTGTGGATCCTTTCCAATTCAGATTGCAAATCTAACTGATATGCCTTAACTTGCCTTTAAGGCCAAATCTTAGAATTTTCTTCCATGGACATACTTTCAAAAATACCTTATCACCTATCTAAAATTCAATCTCTTTTCTTTTCAAATCCACGTATGGCTTTTGTCTATCTGAAGTAGCTTTCAAATAATCACGGATCACCCTTACTTTTCTTCGGTTTCTCTAACCAAGTCACCCCGTGAATATGATTCTCTCTAAGCTCTATCCAGTACAATGGAGTTCGGCATTTTCAGCCATACAGTCTCATAAGGTGCCATTTTTATGCTCGACTAAAAACTGTTGTTGTAGGTGAATTCAACCAACGGTAGATACCTTGGAATTCTGGAACACAACATCGGACCATATCTTTTAAAATCTAAATTACGCTCTCAGATTGACCGTTGTTTTGTGGATGGAAAGCTATACTAAAATTCAATTTTGTACCCAAAGCTTCTTGCAACTTTTCCAAAACCACGAGGTGACCCTTGGATCTCTGTTTGATATAATAGAAATAGGTAGTCCATGAAGTCTAACAATTTCAGCAATGTACAAATCAGCAAGTTTATCGAGTAATCAGTACGTACCAGTACAAAATGAGCCGATTTCGTTAATTTGTCCACGACAACCCAAACGACATCCTTTTCTTCTTTTTCAGAGTCCGGTAAACCTGCCACAAAATCCATGGTGATTCTATCCCATTTCCACTCAAGAACCATTCGAAGGTACTTGGTGTTTGGCTTTTACTTGTTGACAAATTAAACATTTCGAAACAAACTCTGAGATATCTCATTTCATGCCTGGCCACCAATACATTTTCTTCAAATCACAATACATTTGTGTACTACCCGGATGAATAGACAAACAACCACTATGCACCTCGTTAAGAATCTTCTGAATCAACTCTGTATCTTTACGAACACATATCCCACTTTGCAATCTTGGCTTGCAACTTACTGTCACACTTTTGAGCTTCGCAAATCTATTGAAGAAACATCGATCTAGCTCTCAACTCGGGTAGAATCGAATCATTATCGGATAAGGTCACTTGTGTATTCATGGCCCTTAAAGCAAACAAAGATTTACTACTCAAGGCATCAGTGACTACTTTCGCCTTTCCCGGATGATAATCGATCACAAGCTCATAGTCTTTTAATAATTCAAGTGACCTTCATTGTCATAAATTCAGATTTTTTTGAGTCATCAGATAATTTAAACTTTTATGATCGATAAAGAGATGACATTTCTCACCGTATAAATAATGTCTCCAAATCTTCAAGGCAAATTCTTTTCATACGGTTTCAACTATCTCGAGGCATAAGCTATCACTTTGCCTTCTTACAGCAACACACATCCTAATCCACTCAATGATGCATCACTATAAATTACAAACTCTTTCCCTGATTCAGATTGTACTAAAACTGGTGCCTCAGTCAATAATGCCTTCAATTTCTCAAAACTTTGCTGACATTTTTTAGACCACTCAAACTTAACATCCTTTTGTAGCAATCTCGTCATAGGGGTAGCAATCATAGAAAATCCTTTAACAAACTGTCTGTAATAACCGGCTCATCCCAAAAAGCTTCTAACCTCAGATACATTCTTTGGTGGTTTCCATTCAACAATAGCAAAAATCTTGCTTGGATCCACTCGGATACCATCACTTGAAATAATGTGTCCCAAAAATCCAACTTTTTGAAGGATAAATTCACTTTTACTAAACCTAACATACAACTGTTTTTCTATCAAAGTCTGTAAAACAATTCTCAAGTGCTCTACATGCTTTACCTCATCTCGAGAATAAATCAGTATGTCGTTAATAAAAACAACCACAAACTTATCTAAATACGGTTAGAAAATTCGGTTCAGTAAGTCCATAATAACTGCAAGAGCATTTGTTAGTCCGAAAGGCATAACAAGAAATTCATAGTGCCCGTACCTTGTTCTAAAGCCAGTCTTTGTTACATTCGACTCTTTAACTTGCAATTGGTAGTATTCGGATCTCAAATTTATATTTGAAAACACTGTTACCCTTTCAGCTGCTCAAACAAGTCATCAATTCTCGGCAAGGGATACTTGTTCTTTATAGTCACTTTATTAAGTTGTCAATAATCAATGCAAAGTCTCATAGAACTGTCTTTCTTCTTCACAAATAATATCGGAGCACCCCAGGGAGAATAACTTGGTCTCACAAAACCCTTATCTGTCAACTCTTAAAATTGAGCTTTCAATTCTTTCAATTCATTCGGATCCATCCTTTACGGAGATATCAATATTGGTGTAGTCCCAGGGACTAAATCAATACCAAACTCAACTTCTCTAATTCGAGGCAAACTTGACAATTCTTCAGGAAACACATCTGAATATTCACACACTACTGCCACTGATTCAATTTTCAATTCAGATTCTTTTGTATTCAACACATAGGCAAGATAGGCTTCACAACCATTTCTTAAACTTTTCTAAGCAGAAATAGAAGAAATCACAATTGGCAATCTATTTGACTCATCTGATTCAACTCAAAGAATTTCACCATTTTCACATTTCAATTCAATGACTTTCCATCTACAATTTACTATAGCATCATGCATAGTCAACCAATCCATACCCAATATAACATCAAATTCATCAAACGGCAGCAACATCAAGTCAGCTGAAAAATAGTAACCTCTAATCATCAAAGGACATTTCTTACAGACTTTACCAACTAATACATGCTTGCCTAAAGGGTTTGACACTTTAATCATAAATTCTGTAGATACAACAAGCATATTCTTACTAATTACCAAATTCATGCATACATATGAATGTGTAGATCCTGGGTCAATCAAAGCAATAACAGTAGTGTCATAAAGAGAAAAAGTACCAGTGATAACATCGAAAGATGTCGCTTCTTTGCTAGCATAGATGGCATAGGTCCTAGCAGATGCTCGAGCTTCAAATCTTGCAGCTGAATCCTTCGTCACATTTTTGCTGTTGGCTCCATTTCCATTATTTCTCTGGGGTCTTCCTCTAGAAGCAATATTACTTGACTTTGTACTCTGAAAATTTTATTTTTCAATCATCTCAGGGCAATCTTTAATGAAGTGATCTTCAGAACCACACTTGAAACAAGGTCGGCCATTCATTCCACACTTGTCGGGGTGACATCTTCCATAAGTAGGCATATAGATCTATTAGGTTGATTATCAACACTTGCAATAGAAGTAGGCTGGGCTTTTTTACCCAAATATTGATTCCCACGGTTTCTATTTGAGAACCCAACTGAAGCATGAGAACGAGAATGTATCTCTCTAGATTTCTTAGCCTTAGATTGGAACGACTTAACCGTCGATCTCTTTCTTGCATCTCTAGCCTCATACTCGGCTTTCCTCTTTTCTTTGGTTAGTTCCTCTACTTTACAAGCCCGACCCATGAGCACAACAAATTCTTTCAGCTCAAGAATACCCACTAACAATCTGATGTCTTCATTAAGTCGGTGTTCAAATCTTTTACACATAAGAGCTTTAAAGGAGACACTCCCTAGCATACTTGCTGAGTCAAACAGACTCTCTTTTATATTCAACAACTAACATGTGGCCTTATTTTAGCTCAAGAAATTCTTTTTGCTTTTGATCAATGAATCACTCACTGATATACTATTTTTGAAACTCTTCTTGAAAGAATCCCCATGTAACTTTTTCTTCCGGAACCACCAATACTAGTGTCTTCCACCAGTGATATGTCGTGTCCCTCAGTAAAGTTATAGCACACTTCAAACATTCATCGGGTGTACAAGATAACTCATCAAATACTCTAATAGAATTCTCAAGGCAAAATTCTGCCTTTTTTGGGATCATCATCGGCATTTGCTCTAAATTCTTCAGCCCCTTGCTTTCTGATCTTATCTATCGGGGTTCTATTCAATCTCATAAAGTTCATACCTTGAGGCACTATGGGAACAAGTTGAGAATTAGGAGGGGTGGAGCATGTTGTTGTTGAGCGGCAGGGTTTGTTCGAATGAACCTTGAGAACCACTCGTTCATCATCTAGAAGAATCATTCTCGAGCCTCTCCTCCTTAACTCATAATTACAGGTCTACTCTCAACTAGCACCATCCCTTGGGCGGGGGCCGGCACATTACTTTCTACATTGTCTGCCACAGCTCGATCTGGATCCAATAGTATATGAAAACACAGTTTAAAATTGTTAAGAGTCGTCACACTGTCACAATTTATATATATGGCATGTATAGCTAGACTTGTACACAAGCTATGTTAGTCCGAGAATCAACTCAACTGTAGCTCTGATACCATTAAATGTAACACACCTTACCTGTATTCGACTCCAGAATCGGGTACGAAGCATTACGAGACTTAAACTCAAACAAACATTCAAAACTGAGACATGAATTTCCACTCAATTTTAAAACTTTTCAAAAACATTCATATTGTCTCTTAAACAAGCCTATGAGGCCCAAAACATGCATTAGGAATGGTTCGGGACTAAACCGAGAACTTTAGAAAACCTCCCAACACTTAGAGAATTTTCATCAAAACAGGGGTTACACGCCTGTGTGGGTAATTCGTGTGGTCACACACGCCCGTTTCCCAAACCCGTGTAACTCTCTATTTATGACATCATCAACTAAAACACCCCTTACCTGTATTCAACACCAGAACAGGGTATGGGGCATTATCAAACTTAAACACGAGTAATCATACAAAACCATTCATACATATGCATATCGTCCTTTATATGGGCCTACAAGGCCGAAAACATACATTGGGAGTGGTCCAAGACTAAACCGAGAACTTTTTAAATTTTTACAACACCTAGAAAATTTTCATGCTTTAGAGGGTTACACACCCGTGTGGCTTGGACACGCCTGTGTCCTCAGCCTGTGTAACTCTCTGTTTATGACATCATCAACAAATTAGGGTCATAGGCCAAGGCACACTCCCGTGTGCTAGGCCATGTGGGCAATTTAATTTTCAAAATTTTCTCAAAATTTGTGCAGACTTCACACGTCCTGGGTGCACGCCTATGTCCCTGGGCCGTGTCCTTCACACGACTGAGACACACGACTGTGTCTATGCCCATGTGGCCAATTTGAAGCTAAAATTTAAAAATACAGGGGACACACTTCCGGATCACACACCAATAGGGCAAGCCGTGTGTCACACACGGCCTAGACACATGCCCATGTGTCTACCCATGTGGACAAAAATAAGGCTATTTACCAAGCCTTTTTGCCACCCTTACTTGGACCAACCTACACAACATCAAACAACACCAATCCAAGCATATGCACACTACCAATTCAGTTACAACCAAGACATCCACACATCAATTTCATTCTAATTTCTATCACATACAACATCTCATACTTATCATCACAAACCATGCAATAACCACATCCATGAAAGGCATCATGATATGTATATATACTTAACCAATATTAGCCAATACCATATGGCCATTTACAAAATGAATCAATTACCATTACAAGCTAACACACTTGGCCAAATCAATAATGACACATATCAAAAAAAGACCAAGTTCCTACACATGCCATATTCAAAATATTGAAACCAATTATACCCAAATGACTAAATTGATAGTGTGATCGATACTCCAACGAATTCATATCCCTGAGCTAGCTTGGCGACACTATAAGAAATGGAAAGGAAGGGGGTAAGCTTTAAGACTAGTAAGTTAGAATGTAAATAAAAATCAACTTTAAACATACAATAACATATACATAACATAATGTAAATTAGCACAAAATCATCAAGTGATCATAAACACATATTACTCATTTGCATCCTTACCAATAATGCATCTTAAACCGAGATCATTTCTCATAAGTTTTACGTATGTACCTGTACCACTTCATAACGTAATCATAACCTTTTACATCTTCGACATAATCTTTAAATCACCCGTTGAACCACTTGGAATACTACAGGATACTCAGAAATTACATACATATAGAATCACACCAATGCCATATCCCAGATATGGTTTTATATGGGATCTCATATCAATGGCAATAGCCCAGCTATGGTCTTACATGATTCTCATAATGATGCCATGTTCCAGACATGGTCTTACAAAAAATCTCATAACGATGCCATATTCCAGATATGGCCTTACACGTAAACTCATAACCCTAATGTCATGACATTTGTAACACCTCTAACCTGTGTCCATCGTCAAAATAGGGTTACGACGCATTACTGGATAACACATTTCATTCACAAACATTTATACATTCATACCAATCACATTGTCCCTTATAAGGTCCTATGAGACTTTAAAATATGGATAAAAGAGGTTCGGGACTAAACCGATAACATTTCTAAACTTTAGAAAACATGAAAAATTTTCTTTAATTTTAGGGTCACACGCCCATGTGAACAGGCCGTGTGCCTCACACGGCTACTAGACATACAAGTGTCACAAGTCGTGTGAAAACATGGCATATATACTAACTTGTACCACACGACCGAGGACATGCCAGTGTGCCAAGCCGTGTGAAATCTAAGGGGGTTATTGACTTGGATCACACAGCTGGCCATACGCCCATGTGCCATCCTGTGTGCCACACATGGCCAATAGACATGCTCGTGTGTTTAGGCCATGCCAAAACTGTCAGGTATACTGACTTTAATTCAAACAGTACCCCAGGGGCCACACGGTCGTGTAACATGACCGTGTGTTGCACACGGCTGAGACACACGGCAGTGTCTCTACCCTTGTCGACAAAAATAGGCCATTTGGGAAGCCAATTTACCACCCTATTCTCATGTACACAAAGTAACCCAAATTGGTACTAATTCAACACATAGATAGACAACCAAAACATGCCAATTCATACATATATCGTGCCATCTATCATCAACCATTTCAATTACTCAAATCCACAACCAAAACATACCATTTCACTATACCACAAATCATCAAACTTTCATATCTTCTAAATGCATTTACCCAACAACTTATCATCTGTAACACCCCGAACCCAAGACCGACACCGGAGTCGGACACGAGATGTTAACAAACTTTGAAAAATTTTTCCAGACACTGCCCAGTCTGAGTACTAGTCGCTTCAAAAATCATATCTTGAGTTTCACAACTCGAAAATCAGTTTTGTGATTTTTCCCTGAAACTAGACTCATGTCCCCATCTATGTATTTTTTTCTAGAATTTTTTGTTGGGCCAATTAGAACATTTTATTAGTCAAAGTCTCCCATGTTACAGGGGTCGACTACACTGACCTTTTCCCATTACGACTTGGATATCTCTCTGCACAGAGCTTCAATACTGATGCCGTTTGTTTCTATGGAAACTAGACTCAGAGAGGAATCCATACATATATGGTATGACCCCTAATTATCTCTGGTCAATTTATAGTGAATTTCCAAAGGCGGAACAGGGAATCCAGAAACTGTTCTGGCCCTGTTCCACAAGAACCCGAATATCTCTTACTGTACTGTTCCTATGATTGTTTCGTTACTTCCATATGAAAGTAAATTCATTAAGGTTCGATTACATAATTTATTCACTATTTAATTCCACTCCTACGAATTCTTGTGATTTTTCCAATCCACACCACTGCTGCTATCAGCTTCTGTTTTCAAAGTAAACCTTACCTAATTTGGGGTTTCATGGACCAACTAGGGCCTTGTCATACATAAACCCACTTATGATAATACTTAGCCATTCCAGTGGCTGATCATTTGCTCAACACTTCCATTCCAACTATAGTTACATCATGAAACCATCTATACATTCATAAACACGAATGGTCTAATGCCATACTCCACTTCTACAAGCCATTTTCGCATGGCTGTACACTTATACATTTCATAAAGTACTCGAAAGACAACAATGGGTAGTCCTATACATGCCATATCAAAATTCAACCAAAATAGTACCCAAAAGAGCCTTTGATAGTGTGGGCGACTTCGACTTCAAGATCCCGAGTCCGATAGCTGGAGAACCAAAAATCTATAAAACAGAGGAGCAATGTAACGAGTAAGCAATTTATGCTTAGTAAGTTTTGAGCAAGGAATTCCAGCATACACAAAGAATAGCACACATTTAGCTAAACGGAATATTTCATAATACGCAATTTACCGATATCAAACTTGCTTCACAACATTAACAACCCTTATGTACATACACAATAAACTAACTTAGCCGAAGGCCGGTAGCTCGTTTATCAACTGAGCGAACATTTATTTGTAAGGGCTCGATTAAATTCAACACATACGTAACATATCCCCATATTGGGATGTTTTTCGAGTATTCGCTGGAATTTTACAGCAAGCTCATTCATTACCAAATCAGGTACCTTCGGGATTTAACCGGATATAGCTCCTCGTTCAATTGCCTTCGGGACATAGCCCGGTTTTAGTAACTCACACAATGCCTTCGGGACATAACCCGGATTTAACAACTCGCACGAATGCCTTCGGGACTTAACCCGGATTTAGTATCTCGCACAAAGTCCTTCGGGGCTTAACCCGGAATTTGTATCTCGCACAAATGCCTTCGGATCTTAGTCCGGATATATTCACTTAGCACAAAGCCTTCGGGACTTAGCCCGGACAGCATTCAATTAATCATGCACCTCTAACAATAATTCATGGCACATTCGTCTTTCTTTTTCATTAGCAAAACTCAACACAAGGCACACACCATCCTTGCACATTCGGCTCAATAGCCACTCATAGAGCATGATTTTAATTTGCTTAAAACATGATTTAATCACATCGTAATTTAAGCTCTCTTACTCAAGAACTTACCTCGGGTGTTGTCGAACGATTCCGCTAGCTATTCGACCACTTTTTCCTTCCCTTTATCGGATTTATTTCCCCTTTGCTCTTGAGCTTAATTAAACAAATAAATTGATTTCATCATTTAGGCATCAAAAAGATGAACACAAGGCACTTAGCCCATATTTATACATTAGACATTAAAGTCTCATACATGCAAAAATCATGCATCAACACAACATATTAGCTAATTTCTTTCCCCTTGGCCGAATATGCATGTCTATTTTTGGGGTCGATTTCAACACTTAATACACACATATACACACTAGTAAAGCATCCTCCCCCTTTTCATCAATTTAACACATGCATTGCTCATTAACATGCAAAGTTACATTCGGCCTTAGCACACATCTTGCTAGCCGATTCTTCTCCATTTAGCAACCAATGCGCATATGTGCTCACACAAAAATGCTAAAAAGGAGGTTCAAGAATCATCAAGCCATCATCACATGCATCATTAACAAGCTTCATATTTTGCATGCAATGGCATTAACACAACCTCCACCTAGGCCGAATCTTAACTCATCCTCATGCCTCATCACCACAACATCAAACATCAACCAAGAATGATGCATCCATGGTCAAGTGCCATTTCCATCACATAGCAAGATTTAGACCATGGGCTAGGTAGAACTCAAGCTAATAACTAAAACATGCATGCATCTCATGGAACATCATCAAACATACCTTAGCCTAGCTACATGCATGGCCGAATCTCTTCACCTTTCTTCTTCTTTCCTCCTTAAAATTTTTGGCCAAGGATGAACCAAAGGATGAGAAATTTCTTTCTTTGTTTTTCTTTCTAATTTAGGCTAAATGAAGGTGAGAAAGGATGAACACAAAATTTTCTCTTTTCTTCTCTTTAGCTCACGGCAATGGGGGGGGCAACCACACATTTTTTTTTCTTTTGTTTTCATTTCTTTATTACCCATACTCCTTATTTTATTCTTCCATTAACAAAACATGTTTCATGACATGTTTTGCCCATCATTCCTTGTCATGGCCGGCCACTACTCATTAGGGGGGGATTTGACATGCAAGTTCCCCCTTTGTCCACATGCACTAATAGGTCCTCACACATTGACCTATCACATTTTAGAATTTTCTCACATAAGTCCTATTGACTAAATTCACATGAAATCAACCAAATTGAAGCTTGAAATTTTCACACATTCTTAATTACATATTCTAGACAATAAGTATCACATTCAAACATTCGGTGACTCGGTTTAGCGGTCCCGAAACCACTTCCCGACTAGGGTCAACTTTGGGCTGTCACAACTCTCCCCCACTTAAGAAATTTTCGTCCCCGAAAATCTTACCGGTAAATAGGTTTGGGTATCATTCTTTCATCGAGCTCTCGGTCTCCCAAGTAGCTTCCTCGATCCCGTGTTTGAGCCATAACACCTTTACTAGCGGAACTCTTTTGTTTCGCAACTCCTTCATTTCACGAGCTAGGATACGCATCGGTTCTTCTTCATAGCTCATGTCGACTTGAATTTCAACCTCTGATGGGCTAATTATGTGCGATGGATCAGATCGATAGCGTCGAAGCATCGAAACATGAAAGACGTTATGAATCTTTTCAAGCTCCGGGGCAAAATCAATCTATACGCAACCGGACCAACTCTTTCGGAGATTTCGTACGGCCCAATGAATCTCGGGCTCAACTTGCCCTTATGGCCAAACCTGAGTATCTTTTTCCAAGGTGAAACCTTAAGGAACACTTTGTCTCCCACCTGATACTCGATGTCTTTTCGTTTCAAATCCGCGTACGACTTCTGACGATCTGTGGCTACCTTCAGACTTTCACGGATTACCTTTACTTTCCGTTCAGCATCTTTAATCAAATCAACTCCGAAAATTTTACTTTCACTGAGCTCGGTCCAAAACAATGGTGTACGGCATTTACGACCGTACAAAGCCTCGTAAGGTGCCATCTTAATACTTGATTGAAAACTATTGTTGTAAGCGAATTCAATCAAAGGTAAATACCGTTCCCATGAACCACTGAACTCGAGGATGCAACATCTCAACATATCCTCAAGTATCTGAATTATCCGCTCAGATTGACCATCGGTTTGGGGATGAAAAGCAATGCTTAAATGCAGCTTGGTACCCAAAGCTTCTTGCAATTTCCTCCAAAATCGCGAGGTGAATCTCGGATCTCTATCCGACATGATAGAAATAGGTACCCCGTGTAATCTCACAATCTGAGAAACATACAATTCGGCTAGTTTATCCAATGAAAAAATTCGTACGCACGGGGATAAAGTAAGCTGACTTAGTCAGTCTATCAACAACAACCCAAATCGCATCCTTCTTACTTGTTGACAATGGTAGTCCGGACACAAAGTCCATTGTGACTCGATCCCATTTCCACTCGGGTATCATGATCGGCTGAAGTAATCCTGAAGGCACTTGATGTTCCGCTTTCACTTGTTGACATATTAAACATCTCGAAACAAAGTCGGAGATGTCCCGTTTCATACCATGCCACCAAAATTGACGTTTCAAATCGTTGTACATTTTCGTACTCCCCAGGTGAATTGACATTCGGCTACAATGGGCTTCGTTCAGAATCATCGAAATGAGTTCCGAATTCCTTGGAACACACAAACGATTTCTGAACCTCAAACAATCATCATCATCAATTTGAAACTCCGATTCCTCGTTCGGAAAACACTTAGCCCGTTTTGCAACCAATTCATCATCGACTTTCGGAGCTTCACGAATTTGGTGAGTCAATAATGGTTTAGCTTTTAATTCAGCTACTAACACACTGTCTGGTAGAACAGACAAATGCACGTTCATCGCTCGTAAAGCAAACAATGACTTCCGGCTTAAGGCGTCCGCAACCACGTTAGCCTTTCCCGGGTGGTAATCAATGACAAGCTCGTAATCTTTCAACAACTCAAGCCAACGTCTTTGTCGCAGATTCAAGTCTCGTTGAGTCATCAAATATTTGAGACTTTTGTGATCCGAAAATACATGACACTTCTCACCAAACAGATAATGTCGCCATATTTTTAAAGCAAACACGATGGCAGCTAGTTTTGATAATCTATAAAACATGGAAAGAACACACAAAGTAAGCTTTAAAAGCTTAGTAAGCCATTTAAAAATAAAGCTATCACATAAACATTTGCATTTGAATTCAAATATGTTTAACATAGCTATTATCATTCAAGTTCACAAACCTTTCCATCGAACATATATTCAATGTCTTAATCAAGTTCATCAAATATTTCCCCTTTTTAATACTCATATGAATTTCATACGTACCTGAGTCACTTAGCTCATTCACATACTCTTTCTCGACTTGATTTTGCTTGTTGAACCATTCGGAATCATTATGGATACTCGAAAATCATATAAGCTCGTGCAATGCCATATCCTAGATATGGTCTTACATGTTATCTCATATTGATGCCACTGTCCCATACAGGGTCTTACACGAAATCGATTAACGATGCCAATGTCCCAGACATGGTCTTACACATAATCTCAATACAATACCAATGTCCCAAACATGGTCTTACATGTAATGATAACCTAATTCATGACATACGTATCCTATACTATTCCTAAGGTTCGTACATGACTTTCAGATGTTGTAACTTTGTCTATTCATGCTCGTACTTGCTCATTCGACATTCATAGCAATTTAATAATAATAAAAAATATATAATTCAATCTAAAGAAATTTATTTGCATATGAACTTACGTCGTAGTCGGCATAGAGGGATCGGATCGACTATTCGTCAACTTTCGATTTCCCTCGATCGAAATTTTATTTCTTTTCTTCTATATCTATATACATTCAAAATTAACTATTTTATTCATCAACACATTCAATTTAGTCCACAAACACATATTTGGACATTTTTGCTCCTTAGCCCTTAAAGTTCCACATTTATTCAATTTAGTCCCTATTTTATAAATACACAAAATTCAAAAATTTGAAAAAACCCATGCTTGACCGAATTCTTTATAGGTCCCTAGCAGCCCATATTTTTCATTTATTTCATAATTTAACCCCTCAATTTACACTTTTCTCAATTTAATCCCTAATTGAGATTTTTGTCAAAAATCACTTTACAAAACATGTATATCAAACACCAAGCTTGCATAATTCATCATAAAACATCATAAAAATCATGGATTCATCAATGGCATTTCACAAAATCATCAAAAATTTTAGAAATTAGGGTATGGGCTAGCTAGAACACGAAGCAACGATCACAAAAACATAGAAATCATTAAAAATCGAGTCAAAATCGTGCCTTAATCAAGCTTCTAAGTTGCCAAACCATAAAACGAATTTTATGTTTTCCTGTTCCACTATATTCAGCCAAAGATGAACGAAAATAAACTTAATTTGGCTTTTGTTTTAATTAATATAACTTAATAATCAATTTACTATTATAATCTTATTATAAACCATTTAAAACATCATATTAATGCCCATTTATGTCAAATTCGACTATCAAAGGTTTAATTACAACATAAGGACCTTTCATCTAATAAACCATGACAATTAAGCACCTTTATCAAATAGAATGCAACTTTTACATTTTACGCGATTAAGTCCCTTTTCTCGAATTAAACTGTTAAATGATAAAATTAGCTTACAAAATTTTCACACATATATATCCACATGCTGTAAACACCAAAAATAATATTAAAATAATTTTACCTCAGATTTTTTGTCCCAAAACCACTGCTTCGATTTAGCTAAAATTGAGTTGTTACAATTCTCCCCCTTAGGGATATTCATCCCCGAAAATCTTACCAGTCAATAGGTTTGGATATTGCTTTCTCATAGCATCCTCAGGTTCCTACATAGCTTTTTCTACCCCATGTTGACACCATAACACTTTTATGAACGTTATTGTTTTGTTTCTCAGCTCTTTGATCTCACGAGCTAGAATTCAGATTGGTTCTTCACTATACAACAAATCTGGCTGAATCTCAACTTCGGTCGTGGAAATAACATGCTAAGGATCAGATTCTTCTTAGCATTGATACATGAAATACATTGTGAATCTTTTCTAACTTAGATGGCAATGCTAACCGATAAGCCACTAGTCTAACTCGCTCAATAATCTCATATGGTTTGATGAATCTCGGACTTAACTTGCCTTTACGACTGAATCGAAGTATTTTCTCCCACAGAGATACTTTCAAAAACACTCTATCCCCGGTTTGAAACTCAATATCTTTTCGTTTCAAGTCGGCGAATGATTTCTGACGATCTAATGCTACTTTCGAATTATCACGGATCACTTTCACTTTTTATTCAGTTTCTCTATTCAGATAAACCCCATGAATCTTATTCTCGATTAGCTCAGTCCAATACAATGGTGTTCAACATTTACGATCGTATAGAGCTTCGTATAGTGCCATCTTTATACTTGATTGAAACCTATTTTTATACTCAAATTTAATCAACAGCAAATATTTTTCCCACGTACTTTCAAACTCAAGAATACAACATCTTAGCATATCCTCGAATATCTGAATAACTCGCTTGGATTGACCATCCGTTTACGGGTGAAATGCGGTACTAAAATGTAGCTTTGTACCAAGCGCATCTTATGGTTTCTTCTAAAATCTCGATGTAAACCTTGGATCTCTATCCAAAATAATAGAAATAGGTACTCCGTACAATCTTACAATCTAATAAATGTACAACTCAACAAGTTTATCAAATGAATAATCCGTGCATACCAGAATGAAACAAGCCAATTTAGTTAGTCTATCAATAACCACCTATATCACAACTTTCTTACTCGGAGACAGGGGCAAACCTGATACAAAATCCATCGTGATTCTATCCCATTTCCACTCGGGAATCATAATCGACTGTAATAAACCAGATGGTACTTGATGCTCAACTTTAACTTGCTGAAAAATTAAACATTTAGAAATGTATTCTGAAATGTAGCACCCTAAAAATTTGGAGTTTTAATTTTGTACTATTTGACATAAATACATGTCTACTTTATTGGCTTGGTGATTTGAGTGAGTTTGGGAGTGGTTGAGAAGCTTGGGTTCAAGTCTTAGCTTTTGCAAAATTTTGTGTTCTTAAATGGACCTGGGCACTATCATATAGGAATTATAAATAATAGTGCTTGTTTTATGACACAAGGAGAGCATGTGGTCTTGTGGCAAGGTCGCGTGTTGCTTCTACTAGAGGACTTGGGTTTGAGTCCTAAGTTGCACAATAGAGTATTTATTTTGCTGATTGAGCTAGGTAGGTAGTGGAGTTGGACTGAGACTCTGAGGTTGAATTGGTCTTGAGAGTTTGAATAAAGTTTGAATGGGATGTTGGAGTGATTTGTGTAAAGAATCGGGGAGAGATAATGGAAGAAAATTAGGGAGAGAGGGGGAGAGGTAGTAGTGGCCGAAAGTAAGAGTCTCTTGGTGCCAATTCGGTCATAGGCTAAGGGAGTGCCAAAATTGTGTATTGGGTGTAGCTTTCCTTGTCTTCAGTTTTTCTCGGGTTTTCTTTGCATTTTGAAGTTGCGGCTGTATTGACCTTGGGCTTATTTTCTTCTCTTTTCCTCTGCAAACCTTAAGCCAAATATCCTTCCTTCTTTTCTGTCTCTCAGTCGTTCCTCTCCTTGATCGAACATTCTCTTGTTTCACTCATAAGCCTTTACTAAAACATTATTGTTTCTCCTCCTTCTTTTCTAGTTCAATTTCCTTCTAGGTCTCCCTGCTTTGCAAGCCGAATATCAATTTTTCTTAGCCAAACCACTCCCTACTGTAATTAAGCTAATTGGTTGCTATTGCCGTCACCTATATGTGTGTGGTTCGCGATGGTGCTATCTCTTTCTTCCTTTTTCTGTGCTATAGTAGCCTTCCTCTCTAATCTCTTCTTTTCTTTATCGATTGCTGTCAAGGGTGTAATTGTCCTTATCGTTCCTCGATATGGGGGTATCATTGTAGGCCGAATTCTGCTACTTACCTTTTTGGTTCCACGTTTCGATAAGTTATCTCACTTGGTTCAATATATTTGCATATATGGCTTTGGTTGACGTGATGCAGTTGTAATGCAGAGTTCATCAAGGATCTAGAAGCTTATCCTAATGGCAATTTAAGGCAGATAAACCATCTTCGTCTAGTCGAGGTAAGTAATAGTTCAGTTGGGATTTAAAAGTGTGAAGAGGTTGTTAACCTTGGTGGTTAAAGGCTAATTGTATGTCGTGTTTATTTTTAGGCTGTGGTGGTCGTGGACACGCTGCAGTTTTGGCAAACATGTGTTAACTAGCAGCTTTGCTGCAATATTATTACTGGTAGCTTTGCTGCGATATTGGTGTGTTGGTTGGGTGGGTTGACTTTGTCCCCACATGGTGTGTTGATGGTACGGAGTGGTGTGTCAGCCGGATTGGGAGGGGTTGCATTACTGTACTGTTTTGTTACTGTATTGGGCTAAAGCCCACTCTAAACTATTTCTGAATAGGGCTCAGACCAGACTGTTACTGCATGCTGTATATGGATCGACTGATAGGGGATTGCACACTGAGTTTTCATAAACTCACTCTTTCTTTTCGACTGTCCAGGTAATCCCTAGGTTTAGGCGGTTCGGTGCTGCTAGGGACTCGGAGGTGGCCACACGACTGCAATTATTTTACATTTGGTTTTATTTATACTTTAAGTTTCATTTCGAGTTTATGTTTTGTAATAAGGCCATTTATGGGTGATAATTTTTAATTGGGCTTTTATACAAAATCACTTAAAAATTGCTAGTTTTGAGAAAATGTGTTTCCAAAATAATAACTGTTTTTTTTCAAAAACATGTGCTTAAACTTCAAGGATTAAAAGCTTCCACAAATCTTAAACATTTTAACATATCAAAGGAAATTAAACTAGTAAAACATTTTGACACAATGTTTTGGTAAAAGCAAAGAACTTAACTCACTAAAATTTCTGTATTGACTCTTCGATGTGACCTGTCAGATTCGGCCATAACGTCTGGGCTGGGTTTGAGGTGTTACATGAAATGTCACGTTTCATACCATGCCACCAGTAGAGCTGTTTCAAGTCATTATACATTTTCTTGCTTTCCTGATGAACAGATAAACGACTACTATGTGCTACATTCAAAATCATTTGAATCAACTCTGAATTTCTCGGAACATATATTCGACCTCTAAATCTTCAACAATCATCAGAATCAACTTGAAACTCTGAATTAGGGTTCGAATCACATTGAGCTCTTTTAGCTGACATTTCATTATCATTCTTCTGAGCTTCATAAATATACTTTACAAACAACGGTCTCACTTTCAACTTAGCTACAATCGAGCCGTCATCAAATAAAGCCAACTGAGTATTCATTGCACGTAAAGCAAACAAAGATTTTCGGCTTAATGCATCAGCAACAACATTTGCTTTTCCCAGATGATAGTCAATCACTAGCTCATAATCTTTTAGCAATTCTAGCCATCTTCGTTGTCGCAAATTCAAATCTTTCTGAGTCATCAGATATTTTAAACTCTTGTGATCTGAATAAACATGGCACTTCTCACCATACAAATAATGGCGCCAAATCTTTAATGCAAACACAATGGCTGCTAACTCCAAATCGTACATCGGGTAATTCTTTTCATGCGCCTTCAACTATCTCGAAGCATAAGCTATGACTTTGCCTTCCTGCATCAAAACACAACCCAGACCATTCAACGGTGCATCACTATAGATTACAAATTCTTTACCCGATTTTGGCTGTACTAACATTAAAGCTTCAATCAAAAGAGCTTTCAACTGATCAAAACCTTTCTGATATTTCTCAGACCATTCGAACTTTCTAAAGCAATCTCGTCAATGGAGTCACAATTATCAAAAAGTCTTTAAAAAATCGTATATATTAGCCAGCAAGTCCCAGAAAACTGCGGACTTCAGAAACATTTCTTGGAGGCTTCCAATCCATAATCGCAAAAATATTGCTCGGATCAACTTGAATACCTGATGATGACACAATATGCCCCAGAAAACCAACCTCATGCAACCAAAATTCACATTTACTAAGCTTTGCATAGAACTATTTATCACGAAGAGTTTGCAATACAATTCTCAAATGCTCAGTATGCTCAATTTCATCTCTCGAATAAATTAAAATATCATCTATAAACACAACAACAAATCGATCTACTTTGGGCAGAGGATATTTGTTCTTGGTCATCACTTTATTAAGCTGTCTGTAGTCTATACACATTCTCATCGTGCCATCTTTATTTTTCACAAACAATACGGGAGTACCCCAAGGTGAAAAATTCGGTCTTGCAAATCCTCTATCCGTCAGTTCTTGCAACTGAGATTTCAATTCTTTTGACTTTGTTGGAGTCATTCTGTACGGAGCTACCGATATCGGCGTTGTACCTGGCATTAACTCAATACCAAACTCAATCTCTCGTATCGGTGGTAAACCTGGTAACTCTTCAGGAAACACATCTGAATAATCACACACAACTGGTACTGATTCAATCTTCTTTTCAGTCACTTTCATATCAAGCACATAAGCTAAGAAGCGTCACAACCTTTTTCACATATTTCTGAGCCAACATTGATGAAACCACTATTAGTAAGCCATTCAAATCATCTGAGTCAATTCGAATAATCTCATTATTTTGACATCTTAGATCAATCGTCTTTCATTTGCAATTCACAACAACATCATGCAATGTTAGCCAATCCATATCCAGAATTATATCAAACTCGTCAAATGGCAACAACATTAAATCGACCGAAAAGCAATTATCCCAAATCATCAATGGACAATTCTTGCACACTTTATCAACCAATACGCACTTGCCTAAGAGGTTTGATACTCTAATTACAAATTCAGTAAACTCTACAAGAAAAGTCTTACTAGATACTAAATTTACACATACATAGGAATGAGTTGACCTTGGATCTATCAATGCAATAACTTTAGTATTATAGAGAGTAAAAGTACTTGTAATGACGTTTGGAGATGACGCTTCTTCGCGAGCATGAATAGCATAGGCTCGTGCAGGTGCTCTTGCCTCTGACCTTATAGTAGAGTCTTTAGGCACTTTCTGACTACCACTCACATTTCTCGTGTTTCTAGGTGGTCTACCTCTAACTGAAGTGTTACTCGGCCTCACATTCTGTACTGCATCTTGTTCAGTCAACTCTAGACAATCACAGATAAAATGATCTAATGATCCACATTTAAAAAAGGCCCAATCATTCAATCTACAATCATTGGGATGCCTTTTACCATAATGTTTACATTCAAGTCGATTAGGTCTCACACTACCAACACTAGCAATCGAAGTAGCTAGAGCTTTGAAGCTTGACTGTTGTATCACTCGATCTCTGTTTGAATGCCCCATAGATGCATTGGAACGATTAAACGAGTCTCAGAATTTTTTCACGTAGACTGATAAGATTTACTAGCTGATCTCTTTCTCAAATCTCTTGCTTCATAATCAGCTTTTCTTTTTTCTATGCTAAGATCTTCAGCTTTACAAGCCCTTTCCACTAACACAACAAATTCTTTGATTTCCAGAATCCAACTAACAACTTTATGTCTTTATTCAATCCATCTACGAATCGTTTACACATGATCTCTTTGGTAGAAACATATTCCCGAGCATATTTTCTAAACCGTACAAATTCTCTTTCGTATTATGTGACAGTCATTCGACCCTGTTTCAACTCTAGAAACTCTTTATGCTTCTGATGAAGGAATCGCTGACTTATATATTTCTTTCAAAATTCAAATTGAAAGAACTCTCAAGTAACCTGTTCTCTAGGAACCAAAGATATTAAGGTTTTCCACCAATGATACGCATTATCTCTCAGCAATGATAAAACGCATTTAATGCATTCATTAGGAGTACAAGATAATTCCTCGAATACTGTAATTGTGTTCTCGAGCAAGAATTCAGCCTTCTCTGCATCGTCATCAACTGTAGCCTAAAACTCTTCGGCCCCGTGTTTACGTACTTATCCACTGGTGGCTTACTCAATCGAATTTGATCTATCACTTGTGGCACAATTGGAACTTGTTGAGGAACAGGTGGGGTGGAGGTTGTTGAGCATCTGGATTCATTCGAATGAACTCCATGAGCGACTCACTCATCATTTGGAAGAAGGCTTCTCAGCCTCTCCCCCTTGGCTACTTGACATAGGCCTAGAATTGGCCGACGCTACCCTTTGAGTAGGATCCATTTGCTATATAAAAACACATTTTAACTGTCAGGAATTATCACACTATCATAGTTTATATATATGGCATGTATAGCTAGACTCTCACACGCTATGTTAGTCCTAGAATCGACTAAACCTTGCTCTGATACTAATTAAATGTAACACCTCTAACCCGTATCCGTTATTGAAATAGGGTTACGAGGCATTATCGGAGAATACACTTCATTCACAAACATTTATACATTCATACCAATCACATTGTCCCTTATAAGGTCCTATAAAACCTTAAAACATGCTTAAAAAAGGTTTGGGCCTAAACCGATAACATTTGTAAGCTTTAGGAAATATGGAAAATTTTCTTTAATTTCAGGGTCACACTGTGAATAGGCAGTGTGCCCCACACAGCTACCAGACGCCCTCGTGTTCCAGGCTATGTGAAATCTAATGGGGGTTACTAACTTGGGTCACACGGCTGGCCACACGCCCATGTGCCAGCCCGTGTGCCACACATGGACAATAGACACGCTCGTGTGTCTAGGCTGTGTCAAAACTATAGGGTATACTGACTTTAATTCAAACGGCACCCCAGAGGACACACGACCGTGTAACATGACCATTCGTCACACACGGCTGAGACACACGGTCGTGTCTCTGCCTGTATGGACAAAAATAGGCCATTTGGAAAGCCAATTTGCCATCCTACTCTCATGTACACAAAGCAACCCAAATTGGTACTAATTCAACACATAGATAGGCAACCAAAACATGCCGATCCGTACATATATCATGCCATCTATCATCAACCATTTCAATTACTCAAATCCACAACCAAAACATACCATTTCACTATGCCACAAATTATCAAACTTTCATATCTTCTAAATGCATTTACCCAACAACCTATTATCTATTTCATGCCTCAAAATATACCATTTTATCATCTCAAAGTCAAGCCACAATATACCAAATTTTGAGCATTAGTACAACAATTTAATAACCAATCAAAAGAACAACCATTTAACTATATCAACAACTATGTAAAACATACCAAATTAAGCCAACATATAAGGCATTATATACATCACATAATAACTTATCAAACACATAACTTAAGCCAACTTAAATGGCCAAATCCACGCAACACTTACAAGCCAAATCTCATGGCTAAAATTAAGTCTCAAAACATACCACAATGACACTAGCCTATACATGACATATACCATATATAGAAAGCTTCAAAAGTACCAACGAGATGATCAATAGTGTGATGATGTTTTACCGATAATCCCTGAGTCAGAGCTAGCTTCGATAATCTATGAAACATGGAATTAACACACAAAGTAAGATTTAAAAGCTTAGTAAGCCATATACAAATAAAGCTATCATATGAACATTTGCATTTCAATTCAAATATATTTAACATAGCTAATATCATTCAAATTCACAAACCTTTCTATTGAACATATATTCAATGTCTTAATCAAGTTCATCAAATATTTCCCCTTTTCAGTACTCGTATGAATTTCATACGTACCTGAGTCACTTAGCTCATCCACATACTCTTTCTGGACTTGACTTTGCCCGTTGAACCGTTCAAAATCATTAAGGATACTCGAAAATCATATAAGCTCGTGCAATGCCATATCCCATGAATGGTCTTACATGTTATCTCATACCGATGCCACTGTCCTAGACAAGGTCTTACATGAAATCGATTAACGATGCCAATGTCCCAGACATGGTCTTACATGTAATCACATCTTGATAACCTAATGTCATGACATTTGTATCTTATACTATTCCTAAGGTTTGTATGGGACTTTTAGATGTCGTAAGCTCGTACTTGCTCGGTTGACACTCATAGCAATTCAATAATAATAAAACATATATAATTCAATTTAAAGACATTTATTTGCATATGAACTTAACCCATAGTCGAAACAGAGGGACCGGATCGACTATTCGTAAACTTTCGATTTCCCTCGATCTAAATTCAATTTCTTTCGTTCTTGATCTATATACATTCAAAACTAACTCTTTTATTCATCAACACATTCAATTTAGTCCACAAACACATTTTTGGGGATTTTTGCACTTTAGCCCTTAAAGTTCCACCTTTATTCAATTTAGTCCCTATTTCAAAAATACACAAAATTCACAAAATTCGACAAAACCCATGCTTGACTGAATTATTTATAGGTCCCTAGCAGCCCATAATTTTCATTTATTTTACAATTTAACCCTTCAATTTACACATTTCTCAATTTAATCCCTAATTGACAATTTTGTCAAAAATAACTTTACAAAACATGTATATCAAACACCAAGCTTGCATAATTCATCATCAAACGTCATAAAACTCATGGATTCATCAATGGAATTTCACAAAATCATCAACAATTTCAGATATTAGGGTACGGCCTAGAACGATCACAAAAACATAGAAATCATTAAAAACAGAGTCAAAACCGTACCTTAATCAAGCTTCTAAGTTGTTGAAACCTAAAATGAATTTTATGTTTCCTTGTTCCACTATATTCAGCCAAAGATGAATGAAATGAAGCTTAATTTGGCTTTTGTTTTAATTAATATAACTTAGTAATGAATGTACTATTATAACCTTACTATAAACCATTTAAAACATCATATTAATGCCCATTTATGTCAAATTCCACTATCAAAGGTCTAATTACAATATAAGGACCTTTCATTTAATAAACCATGACAATTAAGCACCTTTATCAAATAGAATGCAACTTTTTCATTTTACGGGATTAAGTCATTTTTTCTCGAATTAAGCTATTAAACGATAAAATTAGCTCACGAAATTTTCATGCATATATATTCACATGCTTTAAACACCAAAAATAATATTAAAATAATTTTATGACCTCAGATTTATGGTCTCGAAACCACTGTTCCGATTTAGCTAAAATCGGGTTGTTACAACATTTGTATCTTAACCATTCCTAAGGTTCTACCGGGAATTTCGCCATATCGAATCTTTGCCGAACGAATCAATAATGATAATTGTACAAGTCACACAATAACAAAGTATTGAATATATAATATAAGTTGCATTATTTACACACAAACTTACCTTGGTACAAAATATGGCTAACTAATTCGATTTAGTCCACAACTTTGTTCTTTCCCCGGTCTAGGTTCGGACTCTATTTTTCTCGATCTATAATAGCATATTTAGCTCATTTAATTATAACATTGTTCAAATCAGTCCAAAAACCGTACTTTGGCAAAATTATAGTTTTGCCCCTAAACTTTCATATATTTATAAATTAGTCTTTAGGCTCGTAAAATGAAATGTACTCATTTTCTTTGTTACCCAAGCCTAGATGAACCTATATCATGCTCATATCAGCCCACATTTTTCATCAAATCAGATTTTTACTACACATTTTACAAATTTTACAAATAGGTCATTTTTAGGTGTTTTCATGAAAAAACACTTAGTAAAAGAGGTTTATCACACATCAAACTTTCATAATCTACCATGAAACATCAAAATGCATGCATGTCACACTTGGATCAAACCCTAGACATCAACCCTAGCTCAAATAAATGGTAGAAATGGCTAGATCGGCTGATAACAACTTCAAGAATGTAAAGAACATTAAAAACGGGGCTAGGATGCACTTACTATCAAGCTTGAAAGTGACAAAACCCTAGCTATGGAGTCCCTTATGAAATTCAGCCAAGGGTTGAAGAAGATGGACAATTTTTGTCTTTTTTTTCCTTTTTTATTCTTTTATTTACCAAATGACCAAAATGCCATTTTTACTAAACTTTGAAATTTTACCTATTCATGTCCATTTTTGTCCATAAAAATAGAAATTGGTCAATTTGCTATTTTAGGACCTCTAATTAATAATCCATAGCTATTTCATGCTTAAAGCTTCTAGAATCACATATTTTGCCACTTTTGCAATTTAGTCCTAAAAATCAAATTGGACACTCTATTACCAAAATTTCTTAATAAAACTTTTTATACAATCATGCAAACATATCACAGACCTTAACACGTTCATAAAATAATTATTTCTACTTCGAATTTGTGGTCTTGAAACCACTCTTCCGACTAGGACCAAAATTGGGATGTTACATTAACAAATTAAGGTCACACAACCAAGTCACACGCTCGTGTGCTTAGGCTGTGTGGGCGATTTAATTTTCATAATTTTTCATAAAATAGATGCAGACTTCACACGCCCTCGACACACACTTGTACCTGAGGCCGTGTCGTTCACACGGTTAAGACACATGGTCGTGTCTCTGCCCGTATGGAAAAAATAAGGCTATTTACCAAGCCATTTTGCCATCCTTACTTGCACCAACCTACACCACAACAAGCAACACCAATCCAAGCATATACATACAACCAAATCAACCATAAACAAGATATCAATACATCATTTGCACATACTAACATCTATCATGCATAAACATTATCACATAAATATACCAATGACCAATAAGAATAATATTAGCCAACTTCCAATGGCTATATACAAAATGAATCATTATCCATTACAATGCCTGTAACACCCCGAACCCGAGACCGTCGCCGGAGTCGAACACGAGGTGTTAACAGACTTCAAACCACTTATTAACATTTTCCAGACAAGCTGTCAATCTGCGTACTAGTCGCTTTAAAAATCATATCTTGAGTTCTGAAACTCAAAATCCAGTTCCGTAAATTTCCCCTGGAACTAGACTCATATACCTATATGGTAGAATTTTTGTAGAATTTTTGGTTGGGCCAATTTGTACAGTTTATTAGTCAAAGTATCCCATGTTACAGGGATCGACTACACTGACCCTTGCGCATTACGAATTAGATATCTCCCCGCACAGAGCTTCAATACTGATGTCGCTTGTTTCTATAGAAACTAGACTCAGAGAGGAATCTGTACATATATGGCATGACTCCTAATTATCTCTGGTTAATTTATAATGAATTTCCAAAGTCGGAACAGGGAATCCAGAAACCGTTCTGGCCCTGTCTCACGAGAACCTAAATATCTCTTAACATACTGTCCATATGATCTTTTCGTTACTTCTATATAAAAATAGACTCATCGAGCTTCGAATACATAATTTATTCATCAATTAATTCCACTCCTACTATTTTTAGTGATTTTTCAATCTCACGTCACTGCTGCTGCCAGCATCTGTTACGAAAGCAACTATGCCCATTTCGTGATTTCTCCTTGATCTAACTAGTAATTCATCATACATATCACAAATTATGATCATGACTAGCCATGCCAAAGGCTAATCATTGTCAAACATCCCCCTACCACACTATTGCCATATCATGAATTTTAACACCAAAATAATCAACCATGACATATGGCATAAAAGAAAAGTCGAATTACCAAGGCTTACGACCTAGCGTTATAAAACCAAACCCAACCGACATTTATGCCATTTTCGCATGGCTAAAAGTTTACATACCAAAGTTCAAACACAACATAATAGCCTATACATGCCGAAATGTTCTCCTAAGCCAACTAAGAAGAAAGTACCAAAACTTGCTATCCGGTGTGATGACTTCGATGACGGCCCGACCACGCAAAAAGAGACGAGTCCAAGAGACCTAGAATAGGTGACAAGGAAACACCGAGTGAGTTTATAACTCAGTAAGTCATAAGCAATACACTACCATCCATTAATAACATTATCACAAGAGGAAACAAAATGGAACGAGGCTAGTTACTCCATCCATACCGAACCATACCATAGTTCCTCCGACCTATCGGTTCAATCTCATACCAAATCATGCATTCACATTCCATATACTCATCAATAGAATATTCGAGGCATTTTCATAAATCATTTTATTTTCGTTACAATCATACAACTAAACGGCCTTTCACCCATTCCACGATAAATCTTATGTACGTGACTTCAAGTATATTTGTCACATAGGTTCAACTTACCAAGCTCAACTCCAAATATAAACATAGCACCTATTAGCCATGAACTCAAGATACTTACCCGATCCGCTGTCCGTGATCGACTCAATAGTGTCGCACACTTAGTGTCCATAATGATTCAAGAATATATATTAAGTCCGCACACTCAGTGCTATATAATCAACTCGCACACTTAGTGCTACATAATCAAACTCGCACACTTAGTGCTACATAGTCAACTAGCACACTTAGTGCTACATAGTCAAACTCGCACACTTAGTGCTACATAGTCAAACTCGCACACTTAGTGCTACATAGTCAGACTCGCACACTTAGTGCTACATAGTCAATTCGCACACTTAGTGCTGCACAATTTAAACCCGCACACTTAGCGCCAATCTCATGGTCATAAATGTTTATACCCGCACATTTAGTGCCGAGATCAACAACTCAATACATCTCACCTCTTTTCTTTTCATTCAACACTTTCATCATCACATACGTACATGCATATATATATTTATTCATTCCATTCAGCATCATTACATAAACGTTATGACCATTTGAATTAATACCAACTATATGCTTAATGACTTACTTGTGTTGGGTAAGACGGTTCCAACTCGGCTACTCGATGATCTTTTCTTTGCCTTTGCTCGATTCTCCTCCTTTAGCTCCTTGAGCTTAATCAATAAATCAACTAGTTTAACCGCCTTGCTAAATATTTACAATCCAATTACACATGCATATGTATGTTAGTATATTCGGCAATCACCCTTACTAATCACCCATTTAGTCGATTGTAGGGAATTAAATATAACATCTCTAGGATGTACTCTACATGGCCGAATATACCATGTTAGCTTCTTTTTTTTTTTTAACATTTCCTATGTAATTACATATAGGTTTTTACACCTTAAGTTTCACACATTTCACCTTTTAATGCCTATTGCTCATCCCTTTGATCTTAACCTAAATGACAACTCCCTCTCCCCATATCTCAACCGAATTATCCCTAACATCAAGACTAAAATTTGCACCTTGAACTTCATATATTTATAAAAACTTCCATAACTCATTCGGCCCTATCTAGAACCATTTAACATGCTATGAAAAATAATCATAGAGGAAGAAATTAATATCCTCAATAAACTCACCCTTTTGACCGAATGTACAAGGAGCCTCTAAACTACTCCTCCAAAATCTCTACCCTATTCTAAGACTTAGTCATTCGGCATATAGCCCAAATCACCATTAAAAATCTCAACTTTCTTGACACTACCAAGAGTGCATCCACAATTTAGCTTAGCATATTATAAATCCAAATCAACAAATTCAAAGCTTACCTCCTATAGCTAAAGATGAATGCCGACTTGCTCTAGGTAGGTTCCCCTTATTTTTCTTCCTTGTTTCGGCCTTGGCAAGATGGAGAAGAAGATGAACACTCCTCTTCCCTTTTTCTCTTTTATTCAATTTTATTATAATTATTTTAAGCCATTTGTTAACTAAACAAAACATATTAAATTAGAATAAGTGGAGCACCATCACTCCTTGGCCGGCCACTCTTCATCTTTTGGGTAATTTGACATGCAAAACCACCGTTTTTGGTACATGCACTAATAGACCATTTTAAATTAGCCTATCATATTTTCAACATGTCTCATATCGATCCCTATTTAATAATTTCTCATGCAATTGGCAAAATTAGAGAATGAAACTTCCACATACTCATGCACACACATAATAAGCATAGAATATAGCAATTTATTATTTTTATGACTCGGTTTTGTGGTCCCGAAACCACTTCCCGACTAGGGTCAAATTTTGGGCTGTCACAATGCCAACACATTTGGCTAAACCAATATGACGCGTAACAAAATGACCAAGTCCCTATACATGCCATACTCAAAATATTGAAATCAAGTATACCCAAAACAATCGCATGATAGTGTGAATCAAGCTCCGACGTTCCTTAATCTCCGATCTAGCTTGGTGACACTATAGGGAATGTAAAGAAAAGGGGACTAAGCTTTAAAGCTTAGTAAGTTTGCATGCAAATAATAAGCAACATGAATCATTCATTAATCATGTAACTACGCAACTTAAGTTAACATAAATATCATCATGTATCTTAAGCATAACTTACTCATTAGCATTCTTACCAAGAGTTCATCTCATACCAATGCTCATACTCATGAGTTATGCATACTTACCTATACCAACTCATAACATAGTCACATACTTCATCATCTTTAACATACTCTTCGGATTACTCGTTGAACACTTGAAATACTATCGGATACAAGAAAAGTCTTGCACGTAAGTGCCACATTTGTAGCCAATGCTACCTCATATTTCAAAACACATAAGGCTAGCACATGAGCTAATTACGGACCTGCTCACACAAGCTGTCAGTCAAGACGTTGCTACACGGGCTGCTCATACAAGCTGTCAAGTATCCGCAACACATGTTGGACTACCCAGCCACCGGTAGGATGTACATGACCAGCACCCGGATTCAGGTATATCACATAACACATGGTTTCCTAGTGACATGTCACTTGTATCCTAAACTATTCCTAAGGTTCAACCTGGATTTTCTCATTGTTGAAACTTCATTGAATATTTCCATAAATAAATCATACAATTTATGCAATATTAAGCATTAAATACTTAATATAACATTGCATTATTTGCACACAAACTTACCTCGGTACAAAATGGTAGAAAATGGACCTAATCGTCAATAACCTTGTTTTTCCCCCGATCAAGGTCCGAACTTCATTTTTTCTAATCTATAATAGTAAATTTAACTTATTTAATTATCACATTACTCAATGCTGTCCAAAAATTAACTTATGACAAAATTACATTTTTGCCTTAAACTTTGACATATTTACAAATTAGTCCTTAGACTTGTAAAATGAAATGTATCCATTTTCTTTGTTGCCCAAGCCTAGCCGTACCTAAATCATGTTCATAATAGCCCACAGTTTTCATCAAATCACATTTCTACTACCCATTTTCACAACTTTTACAAACAAGTTCTTTTTATGCATTTTCACTAAAAATCACTTAATAAAAGTTGTTTATCACACCTTAAACATACAATATCTTCCATCAAACATGAAAATACATGTAACACCCCGAACCCGAAACCGACACCGGAGTCGAACACGAGGTGTTAACTGGCTTTAACCCCTTACAAAATTTATTTTCCAGACACTGCCCAATCTGTGTACTAGTCGTTTTAAAAATCATATCTTGAGTTTCGTAACTCGAAAATCAGTTTCGTAATTTTTCCCCGAAACTAGACTCATGTGCCCATCTATGTATTTTTTTCTAGAATTTTTGGTCGGGCCAATTAGTACAGTTTATTAGTCAAATTCTCCCAAGTTGCAGGGGTCGACTACACAGACCTTTGCCCATTACGACTTGGATATCTCCCTGCACGGGGCTCCAATACTGATGCCGTTTGTTTCTATGAAAACTAGACTCAGAGAGGAATCTGTACATATATGGTACGACCCCTAATTATCTCTGGTTAATTTTTAATGAAATTCCAAAGTCGGAGCAGGGAATCCAGAAACCGTTCTGGCCCTGTCCCACAAAAATCTGATTATCTCTTAATATACTGCCCATATGATCTTTTCGTTACTTCCTCATGAAAGCAGACTCATCGAGCTTCGATTACATAATTTATTCATCAATTAATTCCACTCCTACTATTTTTAGTGATTTTTCAATCTCATGACACTGCTGCTGCCAGCATCTGTTAAGAAAGTAACTAGGTCCATTTCATGCCTACCCTTGATCCAACTCAATCGAACATTCGTGCCATTTTCGCATGGCTTAAAGTTTACATGCCAAAATTCAAACACAACGTAATAGCTTATACATGCCAAAATGTTCTTCTAAGCCAACTAAGAAGAAAATACCAAAACTTGCTATCCGGTGTGATGACTTCGATGACGGCCCGACCCCGCAAAAATAGATGAATCCAAGCAGCCTATAATGGGTGACAAGGAAACACCGGGTGAGTTTATAACTCAGTAAGTCATAAGCAATGCACTACTATACATCAATAACATTATCACAAGAGGAAACAAAATGGAATGAGACAATTTACTCCATCCATACCGAACCATACCATAGTTCCTCCAACCTATCGATTCAATTTCATACCAATTTATGTATTCACAATCCACCTACTCATCAATAGGATATTCGAGGCATTTTCATAAATCATTTTATTTTCGTTACAAACATACAACTAAACGGCCTTTCACCCATTCTATGATAAATTTTATGTACGTGACTTCAAGTATATTTGTCACATAGGTTCAACTTACCGAGCTCAACACCAAGTATAAGCATAGCACCTATTAGCCATGTACTCAAGACACTTACCCGATCCGCTGTCCGCGATCGACTCAATAGTGTCGCACACATAGTGTCCATAATGATTCACGAATGTATATTGAGCCCGCACACTCAGTGCTATATAATCAACTCGCACACTTAGTGCTACGTAATCAAATCGCACACTTAGTGCTACATAGTCAAACTCGCACACTTAGTGCCGCATGGTCAATTCGCACACTTAGTGCATCATATTCATTTCGCACACTTAGTGCAACATAGTCGAATCGCACACTTAGTGCTGTACAATTTAATCCCGCGCACTTAGCGCCAATCTCATGGTCATAAATGGTTATCCCGCACGTTTAGTGCCGAGATCAACAACTCAGTACATCTTACCTCTTTTCTTTCATTCAACAATTTCATCATCACATACGTACATGCATATATATATATGTATATTTATTCATTCCATTCAGCATCAATACATACACATTATGACCATTTAAAATAATACCAACTACATGCTTAATGACTTACCTCGTGTTGGGTAAGACGGTTCCAACTCGGCTACTCGATAACCTTTTCTTTGCCTTTGCTCGATTCACCTCCTTTAACTCCTTGAGCTAAATCAATAATTTAACTAGTTTAACCACCTTGCTAAATATTTACAATCCAATTTCACATGTATATGTATGTTAGTATATTCGGCCAATAGCCTCATGCAACTACCAAAGCCGAATCAACTAAATATACTTATGAATATATATATATATATCATCATCGAAATCACCTAAGCTTAGACATCAATTTTTAATTCCAAGCAAGTTGCCGAATGCAACCTTACTAAATTTTCATGGATTCAATATACCATTACCATGGAATCAACAACCAAAAATTCATAGACAATTTAGGAAAATCACATTACAAATCTCAAATTCAAGCAAAGACCATGGCCGAAATGCATGTATACATGTACAATGTCAACTATAACATCATTTAAACACCTAATTTCATCTCATGAACACTTAATCGAGTTTTCCTAATCTAGCATATTTTCACATCTATTTGTAACATCATGTAAGTCCACATATAACTACATTTCTTAAGTCCCACATCTTAATGCCCATTATAGCCACTCCCCTAGTCTAAATCTAGCAATCGGCAACACCACCTTTCCACTATGTTAGCCGAATACTCATTCTCTTCCTAGTCCTAAGTTCGGCACCTCCAACAAAATAGCTTAACAATTTTCAACTTTCATGCTAACATAACAAGCAACTTAACACATCCATATAACTAGCATGCTAATAGCATCAAGGTATCAACTAGCTTTTATTTTTAAACTCCTTAGCCGAATCCTAACTCTCCAACAACCCCAAATCCAACCATGGAATAGATAGAATCTAGACTCATCACCCCAAAGGTAGGGTAAGCTTCCAAAAATATCATTGAACATACCTTGGTCTAAAGGACCACCTTGGCCGAATCTTGCTTCCTCTTCTTCCTCTAGTTAGAACAATTGCAAAAGAAAGAAAATATGAACACTCCTTCTTCCCTCCTTATTAAGCATTCAAACTCCCTCATTTTTCATGCCACAACATCAAACACTCTCCCTAGGCACAAGCAATGGCCGAATTCCTTCCAAGTTCTTTTCTCCCCTTCTTTTTCTTGGTTTTTCGGCTAGGAGATGGCAAGTATGACACCCATTTTTTTTTGTTCCCTTTTCTATTATTATCCCCATCATTTGTTCACCAAAGAAACATATTAAATTAGAATGAGTGGAGCATTATCACTCCTTGGCCGGCCACCATGAATTTTATGGGCAAATTGACATGCAAAGCCATGCTTCCTCAACCTATTATTAATTAATCCTTATAATTCATCTATCATCTTTCCTAACTTCGTCAACTAGGTCCTTTTTGAATGAATTCACAATCCTAATGCTAATATTAAGCATTTAATTTCTCATACATTCACTGTCACACAACAATTTATGCAATTAAAATACGAAAATAAATTTTTGGCTCGGTAATGTGGTCTCGAAACCACATTCCGACCAGGGTCTAATTTGGGTTGTCACAACTCTCCCCCACATAAGAAATTTTCGTCCCCGAAAATCTTACCGGTAAATAGGTTTGGGTATCGTTCTTTCATCGAGCTCTCGGTTTCCCAGGTTGCTTCCTCGATCCCGTGTTTAAGCCACAACACCTTAACCAACGGAACCTTTTTATTTCGCAACTCTTTCACTTCACGAGTTAGGATACGAATCGGTTCTTCTTCATAGCTCATATCAGCCTGAATTTCAACCTCCGACGGACTAATTATGTGCGAAGGATCAGATCTATAGCGCCGAAGCATCGAAACATGAAAGACGTCGTGAATCTTTTCAAGTTCAGGAGGCAAAATCAATCTATATGCAACCGGCCCCACTCGTTCGGAAATTTCGTACGGCCCAATGAATCTCGGGCTCAACTTGCCTTTACGGCCAAATCTGAGTACCTTTTTCCAAGGCGAAACTTTGAGGAACACTTTATCTCCCACCTGATATTCAATGTCCTTCCGTTTCAGATCCGCATACGATTTTTGACGATCTGTGGCTACCTTCAGACTTTCACGGATTACCTTTACTTTCTGTTCGGCATCTTTAATCAAATCAACTCTGAAAATTTTACTTTCACCGAGCTCGGTCCAAAACAATGGCGTTCGGCATTTACGACCGTACAAAGCCTCGTAAGGTGCCATCTTAATACTTGATTGAAAACTATTGTTGTAAGCGAATTCAATCAAAGGTACATACCGTTCCCATGAACCACTAAACTCAAGGATGCAGCATCTCAGCATATCCTCGAGTATCTGAATTATCCGCTCGGATTGACCATCGGTTTGGGGATGAAAAGCGGTGCTAAAATGCAGTTTGGTACCCAAAGCTTCTTGCAATTTCTTCCAAAATCGCGAGGTGAATCTCGGATCTCTATCCGACACGATAGAAATAGGTACTCCATGTAATCTCACAATCTGAGTAACATACAATTCGGCTAGTTTATCCAATGAAAAATCCGTACGCACGGGGATAAAGTGAGCCGACTTAGTCAGCCTATCAACAACAACCCAAATCGCCTCCTTCTTACTTGAGGACAATGGCAGTCCGGACACAAAGTCCATTGTGACTCGGTCCCATTTCCACTCGGGTATCATGATCGGCTGAAGTAATCCTGAAGGCACTTGATGTTCCGCTTTCACCTGTTGACATATTAAACATCTCGAAACAAAGTCGGAGATGTCTCGCTTCATACATGCCACCAAAACCGATGTTTCAAGTCGTTGTACATTTTCGTGCTCCCCGGGTGAATTGACATTCGGCTACAATGGGCTTCGTTCAGTATCATCGGAATGAGTTCCGAATTCCTTGGAACGCACAAACGACTTCTAAACCTCAAACAACCATCATCATCAATCTGAAACTCCGATTCCTTGTTCGGAACACACTCAGCTCGTTTTGCAACCAATTCATCATCAACTTTCTGAGCTTCACGAATTTGATGAGTCAATAATGGTTTGGCTTTTAATTCAGCTACTAACACATTGTCAGGTAGAACAGACAAGTGTACATTCATCGCTCGCAAAGCAAACAGTGATTTCCGGCTTAAGGCGTCCGTAACCACATTAGCCTTTCCCGGGTGGTAATCAATGACAAGCTCGTAATCTTTCAACAACTCAAGCCAACGTCTTTGTCGCAGATTCAAGTCTCGTTGAGTCATTAAATATTTGAGACTTTTGTGATCCGAAAACACATGGCACTTCTCACCAAACAAATAATGTCGCCATATTTTCAATGCAAACACAATGGCGGCTAGTTCGAGATCATGGGTCGGATAATTTCTCTCGTGTGGCTTCAATTGTCTCGACGCATAGGCCACAACTCGACCTTCCTGCATCAATACGCAACCCAACCCAAGTAGGGATGCGTCACTATAAACGACAAACTCTTTACCCGATTTGGGTTGCACCAAAATTGGAGCTTCAGTCAGATGAGTTTTCAGTTGATCGAAGCTTTTCTGACATTTCTCCGTCCATTCGAACTTAACATCCTTCTGAAGTAGCTTCGTCATTGGTGTGGCTATCATCGAGAAACCTTTGACAAATCGTCGGTAATAACCGGCGAGCCCTAGAAAGCTCCGGACTTCGGTAACATTTCTCGGAGGCTTCCAGTAAAGTATGGCTGAAATTTTGCTCGGGTCAACTCGAATACCCAATGCGGATACCACATGACCCAAGAAGCTAACCTCTCTTAACCAGAACTCACACTTACTGAACTTAGCATATAACTGCTTATCCCGCAAAATTTGCAACACTTGCCTCAGATGCTCAGCATGTTCGGTCTCATCTCTTGAATAGACCAAGATGTCATCAATAAACACAACTACGAACCGATCCAAATACGGCCTGAAGATCCGATTCATCAAATCCATAAACACCGCAGGGGCATTAGTGAGCCCGAACGGCATCACTAAGAACTCGTAGTGACCGTACCTCGTTCTGAAAGCAGTTTTGGGTACGTCCGAATCTCGAATCCGCAACTGATAATAACCCGATCTCAAATCTATCTTTGAAAACACCGATGCTCCCTTTAATTGATCGAACAGATCATCAATACGCGGTAACGGATACTTATTCTTTATCGTCACTTTATTCAGTTGACGATAATCAATGCACAACCTCATGGTTCCGTCCTTCTTTTTCACGAACAATACTGGGGCACCCCAAGGTGAGAAACTCGGTCGAGCGAAACCTCTATCCGTCAATTCTTGCAACTGAGCTTTCAACTCTTTTAACTCGGTTAGTGCCATACGATACGGAGCGATCGAAATAGGCGTAGTTCCAGGTACAAGCTCAATACCAAACTCTACCTCCCGAACAGGTTGCAAACCCGGTAACTCTTCAGGAAAAACATCCGGGTATTCACAGACCACCGGCACCGATTCGGGTTTCTTTTCTAACTCCTTGTCATCAAGTACATACGCGAGGTATGCTTCGCACCCTTTCCTTACATATTTCTGGGCCAACATTACTGATATTACAGCTGGCAACCCCCTTAAGTCCGCAGACTCAACTCGGATTATTTCGTTATTTGCGCACCTCAAATCGATAGTCTTGCTTTTGCAATTCACAACCGCATCATGCGCGGTTAACCAATCCAAACCAAGAATAACATCAAACTCGTCGAACGGCAAAAGCATCAAATCGGCCGGAAAACAGGATTCTCGGATTATTAGAGGGCATCTCTTACACACTTTATCAACAAGTACGCATTGGCCCAAAGGGTTTGATACTCGAATTACGAGCTCAGTAGACTCAACAGGTAGAGTCTTACTGGTTGCTAAGGTTTCGCATACATATGAATGAGTAGAACCAGGGTCAATCAATGCAATCACATTAGTATCAAAGAGAGTGAAGGTACCAGTGATGACGTCGGGGGAGGATACCTCCTCTCGTGCGCGAATGGCATATGCTCTAGCAGGAGCACGGTTCTCGGCGCGATCGGCCGTATCAGAAGCCCCCCTCTGACTACCACCCCTGCCTCCAAAAATTCTCGGTGGTCTACCTCTAGATGTCACTCCACTAGGTCTTGCACCTTGAATCTTATTCATCTCATCCAGCTCCGTGCAATCTCTAATGAGGTGGTCCTTCGAACCGCATCCGTAACAGGCCCTGCTAGTAGACTTGCCCCAACATTCACCTAGGTGTCGTCTTCCACATTGGGGACATTCAGGTTTCTCGTGACGATTATTGCCCACACTAGCTACCGAAGTAGCTCGGGAGCCCATCGATGGTCTTGCCCTGATGGAAATTCCCGCAGTCGCCCTCGACTTATTAATGTCCTCCCTGAACTTCTTTACAGCTGAGAACGGAGCTTTACCCATCGATCTTTTACGATAATCTCTAGCTTCAAATTCAGCCTTCCTCTTCTCCTTTCCAAGTTCTTCCGCCTTGCAGGCTCGTTCGACTAGTGTTACGAATTCTTTTATTTCCAAAATACCCATTAGTAGCTTTAAATCTTCATTCAATCCTTCCTCGAATCTTTTGCACATAGCAACCTCATCAGCTACACACTCCCGGGCATACCTACTAAGTCTTACGAATTCATGTTCGTATTCAGATACAGTCATACGGCCTTGCTTGAGTTCCAAGAACTCCTTACGCTTCTGGTCAATGAACCGTTGGCTAATAAATTTCTTCCGGAATTCCGTTTGAAAGAAGTCCCAAGTTACTTGCTCGTTCGGGACTATGGAAATCAAGGTCCTCCACCAATAGTAGGCTGAGTCTCGCAACAAAGATACGGCACATTTTAGACATTCATCGGGTGTGCATGACAATTCATCGAACACCCGAATGGTATTATCAAGCCAGAACTCGGCCCTTTCGGCATCATCAGTTACTATGGCCTTGAACTCCTCGGCCCCACGCTTCCTAATCAAGTCTACAGGTGGCTTACTCAGCCTCACAGGATCAGCGACTGATGGCCTTACAGGCTCTTGGGGTGGATTATTCAAATTTGGGAATTGTTGGACAGCCGGGTTGGTTCGGGCATATTGCGCGACCCACTCATTCATCATGGTAAAGAAGGCTTGTTTAGCCCCCTCACCTTGATTATTCGCAGATGACTGAGGTTCAACAGGCGGCGTCCCTTGTGCAGGAGCAGCCGCTACGCTCTCAACGTCATCCGCTAGGGTTCTTTCTTCACCAGGATCCATTTACTAATCAAAACAAAAACATTTCAACCGTCAGAAGTCATCACCCTTTTAAACATTAACATTAAGGCATGTATAGCTAGACTCATACGTGCTATGGTAGTCCTAGAACCGACTAAACCATGGCTCTGATACCAATAAAATGTAACACCCCAAACCCGAAACCGACACCGGAGTCGAACACGAGGTGTTAACTGGCTTTAACCCCTTACAAAATTTATTTTCCAGACACTGCCCAATCTGTGTACTAGTCGTTTTAAAAATCATATCTTGAGTTTCGTAACTCGAAAATCAGTTTCGTAATTTTTCCCCGAAACTAGACTCATGTGCCCATCTATGTATTTTTTTCTAGAATTTTTGGTCGGGCCAATTAGTACAGTTTATTAGTCAAATTCTCCCAAGTTGCAGGGGTCGACTACACAGACCTTTGCCCATTACGACTTGGATATCTCCCTGCACGGGGCTCCAATACTGATGTCGTTTGTTTCTATGAAAACTAGACTCAGAGAGGAATCTGTAAATATATGGTACGACCCCTAATTATCTCTGGTTAATTTTTAATGAAATTCCAAAGTCGGAGCAGGGAATCCAGAAACCGTTCTGGCCCTGTCCCACAAAAATCTGATTATCTCTTAATATACTGCCCATATGATCTTTTCGTTACTTCCTCATGAAAGCAGACTCATCGAGCTTCGATTACATAATTTATTCATCAATTAATTCCACTCCTACTATTTTTAGTGATTTTTCAATCTCATGACACTGCTGCTGCCAGCATCTGTTACGAAAGTAACTAGGTCCATTTCATGCCTACCCTTGATCCAACTCAATCGAACATTCGTGCCATTTTCGCATGGCTTAAAGTTTACATGCCAAAATTCAAACACAACGTAATAGCTTATACATGCCAAAATGTTCTTCTAAGCCAACTAAGAAGAAAATACCAAAACTTGCTATCCGGTGTGATGACTTCGATGACGGCCCGACCCCGCAAAAATAGATGAATCCAAGCAGCCTATAAAATAGGATATTCGAGGCATTTTCATAAATCATTTTATTTTCGTTACAAACATACAACTAAACGGCCTTTCACCCATTCTATGATAAATTTTATGTACGTGACTTCAAGTATATTTGTCACATAGGTTCAACTTACCGAGCTCAACACCAAGTATAAGCATAGCACCTATTAGCCATGTACTCAAGACACTTACCCGATCCGCTGTCCGCGATCGACTCAATAGTGTCGCACACATAGTGTCCATAATGATTCACGAATGTATATTGAGCCCGCACACTCAGTGCTATATAATCAACTCGCACACTTAGTGCTACGTAATCAAATCGCACACTTAGTGCTACATAGTCAAACTCGCACACTTAGTGCCGCATGGTCAATTCGCACACTTAGTGCATCATATTCATTTCGCACACTTAGTGCAACATAGTCGAATCGCACACTTAGTGCTGTACAATTTAATCCCGCGCACTTAGCGCCAATCTCATGGTCATAAATGGTTATCCCGCACGTTTAGTGCCGAGATCAACAACTCAGTACATCTTACCTCTTTTCTTTCATTCAACAATTTCATCATCACATACGTACATGCATATATATATATATATGTATATTTATTCATTCCATTCAGCATCAATACATACACATTATGACCATTTGAAATAATACCAACTACATGCTTAATGACTTACCTCGTGTTGGGTAAGACGGTTCCAACTCGGCTACTCGATAACCTTTTCTTTGCCTTTGCTCGATTCACCTCCTTTAACTCCTTGAGCTAAATCAATAATTCAACTAGTTTAACCACCTTGCTAAATATTTACAATCCAATTTCACATGTATATGTATGTTAGTATATTCGGCCAATAGCCTCATGCAACTACCAAAGCCGAATCAACTAAATATACTTATGAATATATATATATATATCATCATCGAAATCACCTAAGCTTAGACATCAATTTTTAATTCCAAGCAAGTTGCCGAATGCAACCTTACTAAATTTTCATGGATTCAATATACCATTACCATGGAATCAACAACCAAAAATTCATAGACAATTTAGGAAAATCACATTACAAATCTCAAATTCAAGCAAAGACCATGGCCGAAATGCATGTATACATGTACAATGTCAACTATAACATCATTTAAACACCTAATTTCATCTCATGAACACTTAATCGAGTTTTCCTAATCTAGCATATTTTCACATCTATTTGTAACATCATGTAAGTCCACATATAACTACATTTCTTAAGTCCCACATCTTAATGCCCATTATAGCCACTCCCCTAGTCTAAATCTAGCAATCGGCAACACCACCTTTCCACTATGTTAGCCGAATACTCATTCTCTTCCTTGTCCTAAGTTCGGCACCTCCAACAAAATAGCTTAACAATTTTCAACTTTCATGCTAACATAACAAGCAACTTAACACATCCATATAACTAGCATGCTAATAGCATCAAGGTATCAACTAGCTTTTATTTTTAAACTCCTTAGCCGAATCCTAACTCTCCAACAACCCCAAATCCAACCATGGAATAGATAGAATCTAGACTCATCACCCCAAAGGTAGGGTAAGCTTCCAAAAATATCATTGAACATACCTTGGTCTAAAGGACCACCTTGGCCGAATCTTGCTTCCTCTTCTTCCTCTAGTTAGAACAATTGCAAAAGAAAGAAAATATGAACACTCCTTCTTCCCTCCTTATTAAGCATTCAAACTCCCTCATTTTTCATGCCACAACATCAAACACTCTCCCTAGGCACAAGCAATGGCCGAATTCCTTCCAAGTTCTTTTCTCCCCTTCTTTTTCTTGGTTTTTCGGCTAGGAGATGGCAAGTATGACACCCATTTTTTTTTGTTCCCTTTTCCATTATTATCCCCATCATTTGTTCACCAAAGAAACATATTAAATTAGAATGAGTGGAGCATTATCACTCCTTGGCCGGCCACCATGAATTTTATGGGCAAATTGACATGCAAAGCCATGCTTCCTCAACCTATTATTAATTAATCCTTATAATTCATCTATCATCTTTTCTAACTTCGTCAACTAGGTCCTTTTTGAATGAATTGACAATCCTAATGCTAATATTAAGCATTTAATTTCTCATACATTCACTGTCACACAACAATTTATGCAATTAAAATATGAAAATAAATTTTTGGCTCGGTAATGTGGTCTCGAAACCACATTCCGACCAGGGTCTATTTTGGGTTGTCACAATACATGCATGTCACACATGGGTAAATTTTTAAACATGAACCTTACTTCAAAATAATGGTAGGAATAGGTAAATCAGGCTACGAGGACTTAAAAAATGTAAAGAGTATTAAAAATGGGGCTAGGATGTACTTACAATCAAGCTTGAAAGATGACAAAACCTTAGCTACGGAGAGCTTGAAAATTTCGGTTAAGTTAGAAGATGATGGACACAATTTTGACTTTATTTCCCCCTTTTTTCTCTTTTATTATAAATGACCAAAATGCCCTTTTTGCCAAACTTTAAAATTTTATCTCACCATGTCCATTTTTGTCCACTAACTTAACAAATGGTCTAATTACTAAATAAGGACCTGTAATTTCAAATCTCATAGCAATTGGACACCTTTAACAAGTAAAACTCAACTTTTTCACTTTTTATGATTTAGTCCTTTTGATTAAATTGAATGCCCAAACGTCAAAATTTTTGAACGAGATTTTCACAAAATCATTCCATGAAACTGTAGACCATAAAAATGTAACAAAAATAACTTTTTCTATGTTAGATTTGTGCTCCCGAAACCACTATGCCGACTAGCCCCAAAATCGAGTTGTTACATCACAAGGCTACTTATATACACCTTATAATATATATCATTTTACCAACACAAGGAAAAAATGCAAACTAACCAAATGATCATTTCCACAACCAAAACACATAGGCTTAGCCAAAATACCTATACATGCCATTGTAACCTTAACCAAAACATAAAAATCTATCGATATAATCGATGGATAGTGTGATAAATCTCCGAAGAGCTTCCAACTCGGTCGAGCTTCCGATAGTCTGACAAGTAAAAAAAATAACTATGTAAGCAACGAATGCTTAGTAAGCTCGTATAAACTTTAATTAGATCAATTCATTTCCAATATGAAATTTATCCATATTAAGAATAATCATATAGCGATACCACACGATTCATGAAACCAAATTCAACAACTCACCAAATGAGTAAAATCCACAGCATCACTTATACATATTATCCCTAGCATAATAGGATTTTTAACAACTTTAAACTCTTCCAAATTTATTTATTTTCATTTGCATTTCGTTACTTTCCACACCTGTTACATATGCATAATATACAAGACATAGCATATCATTCAACCATATCCACAAGCTAGTGCATTTAAACATAGCCGTTTCGAATTAATCACATAATAAGCCATTTCATAAGAAATTGCATAATTTTAAACCTTACCACTTTTTCATGAGTACAAGCATATTTTCATTTGAGCACTTACCAATCCAATGCAACTTATAAGCAAATAGAATACCATTCAACCAATAACTTGGCACTTGCCTAAGCATCAAATAGAAACACATGTTAGCATACTTGAACACATTTCATATAAATTTAACTTGATAACCTTATTTTCTCAATATGTCACACTTGAGTTTATTACTCATCTCCACTTACATAATTTCCATGTATCAACATATCAAAGATATTCATATATGTATATGTCATGATACATATCATTCTCTTATCGTTTCTTCATATATATATATCATCCATTTCAATATATTAATATATAATGTACCATCCTTTCCATGTATTTCATGTTTATATACATGTATTAGTTTGTATCAAACTCATATTGTCTCATAATAGAACATTTCCTATTGAACCACTAGAATAATATCGGATACGCAGGAATCTCTCACACTATGTGCCAACATGTGGTCGAAACCACTACTATCTCATATCTCATATCAGTGCTCTCTCTAGAGCCATAAATGGGTCTGCTCACACAAGCTATTAGTCAAGACGTAGCTACACGGTGCTGCTAACACAAGCTGTAAAGTAATCGCAATACATGCCGAAAACTCAACCACCAGTAGGACGTATAAGAGTAGCACCCAAAACACAATAACCCCAAATGACATGTCATTTGTATCCTAAATGTTCTTAAGGTTCAAACGGGACTCGATAGTCGTCGTGCGTCGTTGAATTTTCCTCATTTCGTTATAAGATAAATTGTATACTAACATATATATATCAATTCATTTTTAATAAAATTTCACATAATAACATTCAATTTAGTCAATATTATACATAGTATAGTTCATACAAACTTACCTGGCTAAATTGCAAAAATACCAAACTTCAGGGGCATTTTGGTAATTTTTTACTTTCCTTCATTTTCCACTCGATCTTGATCTAAATTAATAATTTCATTCAATACATTAATTTAGACAATAAAAAAATTCATTTCAAAGAATTTGGTCATTTTTGACATTTTTACAAAATTGCCCCTAAAGTTTTACTTTTATTCAATTTAGTCCTTAAGCCCAAAACATGAAAATTAACCATTTTTACCTAGAATTGAGCTTATAAAAATGTTCACAGTGTCCAAAACAGCCCATTTATGCAACAATTTCACATTAAATCCCTGTACTTTTATTAATTTAACAAATTAGTCCCTAATCGAAAAATTCATCAAAATCACTTAACAAAATACTTTTGAATATAAATAAACATTCCAATTTCATCATCTAACATAAAAAATCACAATATTCATCATTGGTAACATTCAAAATCTTTAAAAGTTTCAAAATCAAAGGTACGGGCTAGCTGGACCTAGTTGCAACGATCTCAAAAACATAAATTTACAAGAAATTGATAGTTTAGGGGCTTACATGCAAGGAATTTGACTAGCTGAAATTTTCCAGCATCCATGGCTTCTTTCTTGCTAAATTTTTGGTTGAGGAAGAAAAAATAAAGATGAAAGCTTTATGTTTTCTTTATTTTTTCATTTAATACCTAATTTTCATTTTACCCTTACCTGACATTAAAAATTACACTAATGCCAAGCCATGAACATCCACTATCACCTTTAATGGTTTATTTATCATGTAAGGACTTCCACTTTACAGTTCTATAGCTATTTAATACCTTTAGCTAATAGAACACAACTTTTGCACTTTACACGATTTAGTCCTTTTTGCTTAATTAATATTGAAACGATAAAATTTTCCAAAAAAAATTAATACCACCTTAATTGCACTTCGTAAATATTTATAAAAATATTTATAACTTGGTTTATAAAAAATGAGGTCCCGATACCTCAATTTCTAAAACCACTTGACCTAAGGGTCATACCACTTGAATTTAATAAATTGCTTATAAAACAAAAATCAAAATATCAAAAACCTTTTTAAAATCACAATTAAATCATAAATATTAAATATAATATTTACAAACTTGTCAGATTTGGTGGCCTTGAAACCACTATTTTCGACACTACAAAAAAAGGGCTGTTACAATTGGCCAGAGCATACGCGATTCAGGCCATAGGAGAAGCCACTTCTCTTGATGTGATTGTTGGTAAATTCTCTTTTTTGATGTTACTGTTTATGTTTTAATCAATCCTCAATCAATGCATTCATATATATGCATTGCACCAGTAACTGAGCAAAATATGCCTTTAGAATTGAATGAGTTTGATGCTAGAGTATGAAACCCTATAGTACAGTGCATCGTAGTTAATAAGATATGTTGGAAGTGTCCATTCAAAATACGGGGTTATGGGTTTCCTATGGATTTGATGTTATTACCGTTTGATGAGTTTGACATCACCCTTGGTATGGATTGGTTGACCGTACGTGACACAATTGTTAACTGTAGATAGAAGCGAATTGTGTTAAGATGTCAAAATAGTGAATTACTTAATGTTGAAATTGGTCGGGCGAATTTTGTTACCAATATTATAATAGCTTTGACATCTCAAAAACTGGTCAGAAAAGGGTGTGAAGCATATTTAGCTTATGTATGGGACACGAGAGTGATAGGATAAAAAAATTGAGCAAGTCCCGACTATGCAAGAATTCACAGATGTATTTCTGGAAGAATTACCGAGGTTGCCGCCAGAAAGAGAAATAGAATTTATGTAACACCCCAAACCCGGCCTAGATGATACGACCGAATTTGACGTGCTACATCAAGTGTTTTTCTCTCTCTCTGTGACAGCCCTAAAGTGACCCTAGTCAGAAAGCGGTTTCGGGACCGCTAAACCGAGTCACCAAATTATTTGAATATGATATTTATTGTCTAAAATATGTGAATATGAATGTGTGAAAGTTTTAAGCTTCGATTTAGTCGATTGCATATGAATTCAGCTAATAGGACTTATGTGTGACACTTTTGAAATGTGATAGGTTAATCTATAAGGATCTATTAGTGCATGTAATAAAAGGGTGGACTTGCATGTCAATTTCCCCCTTAATTTAGTAGTGGCCGGCCATGACAAGGAAGGTGGACAAAATGTTATGGGCAAAACATGTCATAAACATGTTATGTTAGTGATTTATGTTAGGAAAAATAAAATAAGGAGTATAGGTAATAAAATAATAATGGAAAGGTAAATGATGATGAAAAAGGAAAAGAGAAAGAAAAAGAAAAAAAAAAGAAAGGCTCTCATGTTGTTCTTGGCCGAATAGAAGAAGGAGAAGAAGGGGGAAGAGCTTGAGAAAATCGGCTATGGTGGTTTGCTAGACTAAGGTATGTTTGATGTTGTCCATGAGATTCATGCAAGTTTTTAGTTGTTAGTTTGAGTTCTACCTAGCCCATGGTTTAAATCTTTGCTATAAGATGGAGATGATATTCGGCCATGGGTGTTGTCTTCTTGGTTGATGTTTGATGTTGTGGTGATGAGGCATGAAGATGAGTTAAGTTTCGGCTAAGGTGGATTTGTGTTGAAGTCATTTGCATGCTAAGTGTGAAGCTTTGTAATGATACTTGTGATGGTGATTGATGACTCTTGGATTTTCTTTTTGGCATTTTTGAGTTAGACATTAAGTTCTTTGTGTAACCCATGACCAAAATTGAATGGTATGGTGTCTTGATGCATTCGGCCATGGTAGAAAGTAGATGTGAAATGGTAGTAAGGTGAAGTGCAAAATGTTAGTATTTGATTACTAGTGTATATATGCGTATTAGCCGAGTTTTGAACTTGAAACAAGATGATATATAATCAATACAAGTAACCATACTTGTAGGAAGTATTAAGCATATAATCGGCCTCAACATAGATATGCATATTAGGCCATAGGAAGAAGATTGGTGTTGCATGTATTCGGTTAGAGGCAAGCATATTGATGCTTTTATCTTGGCTTAGGCAATCGGCTAAAAGGGAGTGTAGGTTAATATGTTGAATTGATTCATGATTTCATATGTATGTGACTTTAATGTCTAATATATATATATGGGCTAAGTACCTTGAGTTCCTCTTTTCGATGCTCAAATGATTAAATCAATTTATTTGTTAAATTAAGCTCAAGAGCAAAGGGGAACTAAATCCGATAAAGGGAAGGAAAAAGTGGTCGAATAGCCATCGAAATCGTTCGACAACACCCGAGGTAAGTTTTCGAGTAACGAGACTTAGTTTACTATTTGATTAAGTCATGACGTATGAGCATAACAAATATACGGTGATATGATGATTCTGCTTTAATTATATGTTGAGCTAATTAGTCTATACGTATGACGGGTAGCCGTATGTGCATAGAGATCGTGTCATAAAGCAAACTAAACCATGCTGTTTGTATGTGGCTAGTAAGCCGAAAATGGGATTGCTTAATACGTGACCTGTGTTTGAACTCTAATTATGAAAATGAAATATAGATGTGTCATGATTTATTGATATGTGCATGAATATTTGGATGATAACCGGGCTAAGTCCCGAAGGCATTTGCGCTAGTGACTAGTTCCGTGCTAAGTCCCGAAGGCATTTGTGCGAGTTACTATATCCGGGCTAAGTCTCGAAGGCATTTGTACGAGTTACTATATCCGGGCTAAGTCCCGAAGGCATTTGTGCGAGTTACTATATCCGGGCTAAGTCCCGAAGGCATTGGTGCGAGTTACTATATCCGGGCTATGTCCCGAAGGCATTCGAGCGAGTAGCTATATCCGGTTAAATCCCGAAGGTACTTGGCTTGGGAATGAGCGACCTTGCTGTAATAGTTTCAACTAATACGCTCGTAAAATCCCAGCGATGAGGTAAGTTTCGTATATGCATTGAATTAGTTGATCCCTTACAAATAGTATTCGCTCAGTCGATAAATGAGCTACCAGCCTTTGGCTAAGTTGATCTTTTGTGTATGAATATAAGGGTTGGTAATGTGAAGTAAGTATGATATTGAGAATTTGTGCATATGAAATTATCCGTTTAGCCATATGAATGCTACACTTTAGTGGTGTCTAATTTCATGGCTCAAAACCTACTAAGCATTTAATGCTTACTCCGTTTCTTTGAATCTCTGTTTTATAGATTTTGGTTCGTCAGCTATCGGACTCGGGATTGTCGAAGTCGAAGTCGTCCACACTATCAAAGCCCCTTTTGGTACACTTTTGGTTGAACTTTGAAATGGCATGTATAGGACTACCCTTTTTGATGTTGGTCATGTACCTTTCGGTATTGTACAAATTTGGATAGCCATGCGAAAATGGCTTATATACATATTTTGAGCATAATGTTATAATCATCTTGTATCTATATGGTTATAGAGAGGTGTGGATATGCTTGGAAATGATTGGCCATTGGAATGGTTAATCACAATCATATTTTGTGCTATATATGCTAAAGGGTTAGTTAAATCATGGAAACTATGTAATAGGTAAAGTCTACCCTAAAGGCAGATGCTGACAGCAGCAGTGGTGTGAATTTGAAAAATCACTAAAAATAGTAGGAATGGAGTTAAATAGTGAATAAATTATGTAATCGAACCTTGATGAATCTAATTTCATATGGAAGAAACGAAACCATCATATGAGTTGGATTTTAAGAGATATTTAAGTTTTCTTGGAACAGGGCCAGAGCAATTTCTGGATCCCCTGATCTAATTTTGAAAATTCATTATAAATTAACAAGAGATAATTATAAGTCATTCCATATATGTATAGATTCCTTTTTGAGTCTAGTTTCATTAGAAACAAACCACATAAGTATTGAAGTCCTGTACAGGGAGATATATAAGTCGTAATGCATGAAGGTCAGAGCAGTCGAACCCTGAAACAGGAGAGACTTTAACTAATAAACTGTACTAATTGGCCCAATCAAAAATTCTAGAAAAAACATTGTATATGGATATATGAGTCTAGTTTCAGGGAAAATTTACCGAATAAGTTTTTGAGCTTCAGAACTCAAGATATGATTTTTAAAGTGCCTGTGATGCAGTTAGCCTGCATGTCTGGAAATTTAAAAATGAACCGTGTAAGTCAATGAAATAAGTCCGTAAATACCTCGTGTTCGACTCCGGTAACGGTATCGGGTATGGGGTGTTGCAATTAAATTGGTATCAGAGCTACGGTTTAGTCAATTCTAGGACTACCGTAATACGTTTGGGTCTAGCTATACATGCCATTATGTGATTATTTGATAGTGTGGTGATTTCTGACAATTGAAAATGTGTTTATTATAGTAATGGATCCCAATCCCAACCGAGCGGTAGCTGATGATCTTGAGAGTGTAGCGCCTACTCCCGCACAAGGGACAGCTCCGGCGGACTCTCAACCTATTGCTAGTAATCCGAATGATGAAGCTAGACAAGCTTTCTATAGCGTGATGAATGATTGGTTCAACCAATACATTCGAACTAATATGGCTGTTCCACAACCTCCATTCCCGACTAATGCCACCCCCGTACCTACAATACCTCTGGCAACTGACCAAATAAGGTCAAATAAACCCCCAGTTGACAGAATCTGAAAACACGGGGCTACCGAATTTAAAGTTACGGACGGCGATGATGCCGAGCAAGCTGAATTTTGGTTGGACAACACTATCCGGGTACTCGATGAGCTATCTTGCACACCCGATGAGTGCCTAAAGTGTACTATCTCCTTGCTACGTGATTCTGCCTACTATTGGTGGAATACGTTGACTTCTGTTGTGCCCAGAGAGCAAGTAACTTGGGATTTCTTCCAAACCGAGTTTCGAAAGAAGTATATCAGTCAGAGATTCATTGACCAAAAACGGAAGGAATTTCTTGAACTCAAACAAGGTTCCATGTCGGTTACTGACTATGAACGAAAGTTTGTAAGGCTTAGCCGGTACGCTCGAGAATGCATTTCCTCAGAAGCCGTAATGTGTAAACGTTTCGAGGATGGACTGAATGATGATATAAAGCTGTATGTTGGCATTTTGGAAATCCTAGAATTTGTGGTACTTGTCGAGCGAGCTTGCAAAGCCAAGGAGCTCAGTATGGAGAAAAGAAAAGCTGATATGGGAGCAAAGGAGTTTCGTAAGAGGTCTTAGGGGAGGCCCTTTCAACAGTCATCGAAGAAATTTAGAGATGATCTAGGCCGATCTAGAGACACTTTGGGCTTTTCTAGACGAGATCGCGATCGACCCCCTATGAGTGCACGAGTCACTTCGGTCGCCAGTGTTGGAAATGATCGTCGAGACAGAATGGAGTGTCAGTATTGTGGTAAATGGCATTCGGGGAGTTGTAGATTCCATGACTGCTCCTGTTACAAGTGCGGATCAGTTGACCACTTTATTAAAGATTGCCCGAGGTTGTCTGAACAGAATGTAAATCAGAGTGGGAAACCGAGTGCTACTACTACTCGGGGTAGACCATCTAGGAATACGGGCAATGCTAGTGGCGGTCAGAGAGGATCTAGAGATGCTACAACCAGATCTGAGGCTCGTGCTCCTGCTAGAGCTTACGCTATACGCGCACGTGAGGATGCTTCCTCGCCAGATGTTATTACTGGTACTTTTACTCTCTTAGATACTAATGTGATTGCTTTGATTGACCCTGGTTCTACTCATTCTTATATATGTGAAACCTTAGCATCCAGTAAGACTCTACCTGTTGAGTCTACTGAGTTTGTAATTCGGGTGTCCAATCCCTTGGGTCATTACGTGCTTGTCGACAAAGTGTGCAAGAAATGTCCCCTAGTAATCGAGGTTCTTGTTTTCTGGCCGATTTGATGCTTTTACCGTTTGATGAATTTGATGTTATCCTCGGTATGGATTGGTTGACCGTACATGATGCAATTGTAAATTTCAAAAGAAAAACCATCGATTTGAGGTGTGTAAATAACGAGATAATCCAAGTCGAGTCTACTGACTTGAATAGGTTGCCAGCTGTAATATCGTCGATGCTGGCTCAGAAATGTGTAAGAAAGGGGTGTGAAGCATACCTTGCGTATGTACTTGATGGGAAAGAGTTAGAAAAGAAGCCTGAATCTGTGCCAGTGGTTTGTGAATACCCAGATGTTTTTCCCGAAGAATTATCGGGTTTACCACCTGTTAGGGAGGTAGAGTTTGGCATCGAGCTTGTACCTGGGACTACACCGATTTTGATAACTCCGTATCGTATGGCACCAACGGAATTAAAGGAATTGAAAGCTCAGTTGCAAGAGTTGACGGATAGAGGTTTCGCTCGACCAAGTTTCTCACCTTGGGGTGCACCAGTATTGTTTGTGAAAAAGAAGGACGGAACCATGAGGTTGTGCATTGACTATCGTCAGCTGAATAAAGTGACGATAAAGAATAAATATCCGTTACTGCGTATTGATGATTTGTTTGATCAACTGAAGGGAGCCTCGGTGTTTTCAAAGATAGATTTGAGATCGGGTTATTATCAGTTGCGAATTCGAGATTCGGATGTACCCAAAACTGCTTTCAGAACGAGATACGGCCACTAAGAGTTCTTAGTGATGCCGTTTGGGCTCACTAATGCCCCTGCGGTATTTATGGATTTGATGAATCGGATCTTCAGACAGTATTTGGACCGGTTCGTAGTTGTGTTCATTGATGACATCTTGGTCTATTCAAGAGATGAGACCGAACATGCTGAGCACCTGAGATTAGTGTTGCGAATTTTACGGGATAAGCAATTATATGCTAAGTTCAGTAAGTGTGAGTTCTGGTTAAGAGAGGTTAGCTTCTTGGGTCATGTGGTATCCGCATCGAGTATTCGAGTTGATCAGAGCAAAATTTCAGCCATACTTAACTGGAAGCCTCCGAGAAATATTACTCAGGTTCGAAGCTTTTTGGGACTTGCCGGTTACTACCGACGGTTTGTAAAAGGTTTCTCGATGATAGCCACACCAATGACGAAGCTACTTCAAAAAGATGTTAAGTTCGAATGGACGGAAAAATGTCAGAAAAGTTTTGATCAACTGAAAACTTATTTGACTGAAGCTCCAATTCTAGTGCAGCCCGAATCAGGCAAAGAGTTTGTCGTTTATAGTGACGCCTCCCTACTTGGGTTTGGTTGCGTATTGATGCAAGAAGGTCGAGTTGTGGCCAATGCGTCGAGACAATTAAAGCCACATGAGAAAAATTATCCGACCCATGATCTCGAATTAGCTGCCATCGTATTCGCTTTGAAAATATGGCGACATTACGTATTTGGTGAGAAGTGCCATGTATTTTCGGATCAAAAAAGTCTCAAATATTTGATGACCCAAAGAGACTTAAATCTACGACAAAGACGTTGGCTCGAGTTGTTAAAAGATTATGAGCTTGTCATTGACTATCACCCGGGAAAGGCTAATGTGGTTGCAGATGCCTTAAGTCGTAAATCACTGTTTGCTTTACGAGCGATGAATGTACACTTGTCTGTTCTATCCGACAATGTGTTAGTGGCGAAATTAAAGGCCAAACCATTGTTGATTCATCAAATTCGTGAAGCTCAGAAAGTCGATGATGAATTGGTTACAAGACGGGCTGAATGTGTTCCGAATATGGAATCAGAGTTTCAAATTGATGATGACGATTGTTTGAGGTTCAGAAGTCGGTTGTGTGTTCCTAGAAATTTAGAACTCATTTCGATGATTCTGAACGAAGCTCATTGTAGCCGAATGTCAATTCACCCGGGGAGTACGAAAATGTACAACGATCTGAGACGTCAGTTTTGGTGGCATGGTATGAAACGAGACATTTTCGATTTTGTTTCGAAGTGTTTAATATGTCAGCAAGTGAAGGCGGAACATCAAGTGCCTACGGGTTTACTTCAGCCGATCATGATACCTGAATAGAAATGGGATCGAGTCACGATGGATTTTGTATCTGGGTTGCCATTGTCGACAAGTAAGAAAGATGCGATTTGGGTTGTTGTTGATAGACTGACTAAGTCGGCTCATTTTATCCCCGTACGTACGGATTTTTCATTGGATAAACTAGCTGAATTGATGTTTTTTAGATTGTGAGATTACACGGGGTACCGATTTCTATTGTGTCGGATAGAGATCCGAGATTCACCTCGCGATTTGGAAGAAATTGCAAGAAGCTTTGGGTACCAAGCTGCATTTTAGCACCGCTATTCATCCACAAACCGATGGTCAATCCGAGCGGATAATTCAGATACTTGAGGATATGTTGAGATGTTGCATCCTCGAGTTTAGTGGTTCATGGAGCGGTATTTACCTTTGATTGAATTCGCTTACAACAATAGTTTTCAATCAAGTATTAAGATGGCACCTTACGAGGCTTTGTACGGGCGTAAATGCCGTACGCCATTGTTTTGGACCGAGCTCGGTGAAAGTAAAATTTTCGGAGTGGATTTGATTAAAGATGCTGAACAGAAAGTAAAAATAATTCGTGAAAGTCTGAAGGCAGCATCAGATCGTCAGAAGTCGTATGCGGATTTAAAACGAAGAGATATTGAGTATCAGGTGGGAGACAAAGTGTTTCTTAAGGTCTCACCTTGGAAAAAGATACTGAGATATGGCCGTAAGGGAAAACTGAGTCCAAGGTTCATAGGGCCATATGAAGTATCCGAACGAATTGGTCCAGTTGCGTATAGATTGATTTTGCCCCCTGAACTTGAAAAGATTCACGACGTCTTTCATGTTTCGATGCTTCGACGATATAGATCTGATCCATCACACGTAATTAATCCATTAGAGGTTGAAATTCAATCCGATATGAGTTATGAAGAAGAACCGATTCGTTTCCTAGCTCGTGAAGTGAAAGAGTTGCGAAACAAAAGGGTTCCGTTAGTAAAAGTGTTATGGCTCAAACACGGGATGGAAGAGGCTACTTGGGAACCCGAGAACTCTATGAAAGAGCGATACCCAAACCTATTTACCGGTAAGATTTTCGGGGACGAAAATTTCTTAAGTGGGGTAGAGTTGTGACAGCCCTAAAGTGACCCTAGTCGGAAAGCGGTTTCGGAACCGCTAAACCGAGTCACCAAATTATTTGAATATGATATTTATTGTCTAAAATATGTGAATATGAATGTGTGAAAGTTTTAAGCTTCGATTTAGTCGATTGCATGTGAATTCAGCTAATAGGACTTATGTGTGACACTCTTGAAATGTGATAGGTTAATCTATAAGGATCTATTAGTGCATGTAATAAAAGGGTGGACTTGCATGTCAATTTCCCCCTTAATTTAGTAGTGGCCGGCCATGACAAGGAAGGTGGACAAAATGTTATGGGCAAAACATGTCATAAACATGTTATGTTAGTGATTTATGTTAGGAAAAATAAAATAAGGAGTATGGGTAATAAAATAATAATAGAAAGGTAAATGATGATGAAAAAAGAAAAGAGAAAGAAAAAGAAAAAAAAAGAAGAAAGGCTCTCATGTTGTTCTTGGCTGAATAGAAGAAAGAGAAGAAGGGGGAAGAGCTTGAGAAAATCGGCTATGGTGGTTTGCTAGACTAAGGTATGTTTGATGTTGTCCATGAGATTCATGCATGTTTTTAGTTGTTAGTTTGAGTTCTACCTAGCCCATGGTTTAAATATTTGCTATGAGATGGAGATGATATTCGGCCATGGGTGTTGTCTTCTTGGTTGATGTTTGATGTTGTGGTGATGAGGCATGAAGATGAGTTAAGTTTCGGCTAAGGTGGATTTGTGTTGATGTCATTTGCATGCTAAGGGTGAAGCTTTGTAATGATACATGTGATGGTGATTGATGACTCTTGGATTTTCTTTTTGGCATTTTGAGTTAGACATTAAGTTCTTTGTGTAACCCATGACCAAAATTGAATGGTATGGTTTCTTGATGCATTCGGCCATGGTAGAAAGTAGATGTGAAATGGTAGTAAGGTTAAGTGCAAAATGTTGGTATTTGATTACTAGTGTATATATGCGTATTAGCCGAGTTTTGAACTTGAAACAAGATGATATATAATCAATACAAGTAACCATACTTGTAGGAAGTATTAAGCATATAATCGGCCTCAACATAGACATGCATATTCGGCCATAGGAAGAAGATTGGTGTTGCATGTATTCGGTTAGAGGCAAGCATATTGATGCTTTTATCTTGGCTTAGACAATCGGCTAAAAGGGAGTGCGGGTTAATATGTTGAGTTGATTCATGATTTCATATGTATGTGACTTTAATGTCTAATATATATATATGGGCTAAGTACCTTGAGTTCCTCTTTTCGATGCTCAAATGATTAAATCAATTTATTTGTTAAATTAAGCTCAAGAGCAAAGGGGAACTAAATCCGATAAAGGGAAGGAAAAAGTGGTCGAATAGCTATCGAAATCGTTCGACAACATCCGAGGTAAGTTTTCGAGTAACGAGACTTAGTTTACAATTTGATTAAGTCATGACGTATGAGCATAACAAATATACAGTGATATGATGATTCTACTTGAATTATATGTTGAGTTAATTAGTCTATACGTATGACGGGTAGCCGTATGTGCATAGAGATCGTGTCATAAAGCAAACTAAACCATGCTGTTTGTATGTGGCTAGTGAGCCGAAAATGGGATTGCTTAATACATGACTTGTGTTTGAACTCTAATTATGAAAATGAAATATAGATGTGTCATGATTTATTGATATGTGCATGAATATTTGGATGATAACCGGGCTAAGTCCCGAAGGCATTTGCGCTAGTGACTAGTTCCGGGCTAAGTCCCGAAGGCATTTGTGCGAGTTACTATATCCGGGCTAAGTCCCGAAGGCATTTGTGCGAGTTACTATATCCGGGCTAAGTCCCGAAGGCATTGGTGCGAGTTACTATATCCGGGCTATGTCCCGAAGGCATTCGAGCGAGTAGCTATATCCGGTTAAATCCCGAAGGTACTTGGCTTGGGAATGAGCGACCTTGCTGTAATAGTTTCAATTAATACGCTCGTAAAATCCCAGCGATGAGGTAAGTTTCGTATATGCATTGAATTAGTTGATCCCTTACAAATAGTATTCGCTCAGTCGATAAATGAGCTACCGGCCTTTGGCTAAGTTGATCTTTTGTGTATGAATATAAGGGTTGGTAATGTGAAGTAAGTATGATATTGAGAATTTGTGCATATGAAATTAACCGTTTAGCCATATGAATGCTACACTTTAGTGGTGTCTAATTTCATGGCTCAAAACCTACTAAGCATTTAATGCTTACTCCGTTTCTTTGAATCTCTGTTTTATAGATTTTGGTTCGTCAGCTATCGGACTCGGGATTGTCGAAGTCGAAGTCGTCCACACTATCAAAGCCCCTTTTGGTACACTTTTGGTTGAACTTTGAAATGGCATGTATAGGACTACCCTTTTTGATGTTGGTCATGTACCTTTCGGTATTGTACAAATTTGGATAGCCATGCGAAAATGGCTTATATACATATTTTGAGCATAATGTTATAATCATCTTGTATCTATATGGTTATAGAGAGGTGTGGATATGCTTGGAAATGATTGGCCATTGGAATGGTTAATCACAATCATATTTTGTGCTATATATGCTAAAGGGTTAGTTAAATCATGGAAACTATGTAATAGGTAAAGTCTACCCTAAAGGCAGATGCTGACAACAGCAGTGGTGTGAATTTGAAAAATCACTAAAAATAGTAGGAATGGATTTAAATAGTGAATAAATTATGTAATCGAACCTTGATGAATATAATTTCATATGGAAGAAACGAAACGGTCATATGAGTCGGATTTTAAGAGATATTTAAGTTTTCGTGGAACAGGGCCAGAGCGATTTCTGGATCCCCTGATCTGACTTTGGAAATTCATTATAAATTAACCATAGATAATTAGAAGTCATGCCATATATTTATAGATTAATTTTTGAGTCTAGTTTCATTAGAAACAAACCACATAAGTATTGAACTCCTGTACAGGGAGATATATATGTCGTAATGCATGAAGGTCAGAGCAGTCGAACCCTGAAACAGGAGAGACTTTAACTAATAAACTGTACTAATTGGCCCAATCAAAAATTCTGGAAAAAATTTTTTATATGGATATATGAGTCTAGTTTCAGCAAAAATTTACGGAATAAGTTTTCGAGCTTCGGAACTCGAGATATGATTTTTAAAGTGGCTGTGATGCAGTTAGCCAGCATGTCTGGAAATTTAAAACTGAACCGTGTAAGTCAATGAAATAATTCCGTAAATACCTCGTGTTCGACTCTGGTAACGGTCTCGGGTACGGGGTGTTACACTCTCTCTCTCTTTTTTAAACTTAAAGCTAGATGGTGATAATCTAGTTGTAGAGTAAAAAGTCTGTATAGTTTTTAATGCTAGAGTATTATTGGTGAATTATGATATTAAAACGTTTTTAGATTAGCAATTCGTTTGTTATCAAAGATTCCTTTGTTTCGATTTTAACCACGGAAGCTTTTTTTCAGATGAAAAACTTATGAATTTAAAACGCAGGTTAACCTTAGAAAATGTTATTATTTTGAAACCCCGTTGTTCCTACCTTAGCAGTTTAAATCAAAAAATTAAAACCCAATAAAAGATAAAAGTAAAAAATTTACCAAATGGCCATATTACAAAATAAACCCTAAATAAAAGCTCTTTAAAATAGTTACGTCATAATTTATTTTTTTGCGGGCATTTGGCCACCTCTGAGTCCCTCGCGGCTCCAAATCGTCTACGGCTAGGGATTACCTGCACAGTTAAAAATAGGGGTGAGTTTACGAAAACTTAGTGTGTAATCCCCTTACCAGTCAAACAATAAACAGTGTATACAATACGGTCTAGGCTTGAACCCAATTCAGTAACAGAACAGTCTGGCCCAAAGCTCTATATAGTAACAGAGTAGTCTGGGCCTAAGCCCATAACAGTAAGTACATCACAAGTATGCATCCCATCCTAATCCATCCATCACACCTCCTGTACCAACCAACACACCGTGTGGGGATTAAATCGACCCACCTAGCCAGCGCACCTGTATCACAGTGTAGCTGCTAATAGTAATGTAGCAGTGTTGCTATTAATAATAAACGTGGCATAGCCACTAATATAAAAATACGTGGCAAGGCCACTAGAACGGTAAAATGTGACGAAGCCACTAGTATAGTACTTCCTCCAAGTCAGAGTCCCAACCCCAATGCAAAATGTTATGTCAATATATTACATGTAAGCAAGGTTTCACACTCAGATACAATCATGCATAAAACATACATCCACTACCAACCTACCCCTAGGGTATAATGGTTTTTTCCATCCCTTAAGGGTAAGATAGTAATTTTACCCTTGAGGGTATTTTGGTCATTTTAAAAATCTTGGGGTCTTGGTATCGATAACGACCCTTAAGTGATCTACAGTTGTCTCTAACGACTCAGATAGTCCATATGGCCTAAATAGTGTAATGGGCCTAAGCCCATTACTCAGCCCAAGTGGGCCCCACGCTCGTGTGGCCTCAAATGCTGAAGTTTCAGCTTTTCGGCTTTTGCCGATTCACAATAGCGTTTGGCAGTAGCATAAAGTTGGGTGTATGATTACACACATTTTTGGAGAGGAGATCGCCACACACCACGTGCTCAACCTAAATCCAACACAATGATCCCAAGTCAGTTCTTAAACGTTCGAGTTAAATCCCCCTTTTAGAACTCTTAATCCCCCCAACAATACTTATTGATTACCTTGATAGAACGAGTATGGTTCAAACCACCTTTAACCAACATCCTCCACCTATTGGCAACGATCTGCAAAAAAGTCCCATCCGTTAAGTAACCTTAAAATAATATACTTAAACTAAGTGTACTTCTTACCAAAAAGTAGACCAAGAGAGAGGATGACAGCTTTCGGCCAACCCCCAAAACAACCAAAAATCAAAGTATGCGATGTCACGAACACTCTGCTGACAAAAATCGATACAAAGAAGGGATTAAAGAGGGAGGCCACCATAAAAAGAAGAAAGAGGACGACACCACAGTGAACCCAAACATGAGGGCAGCGTTAGTAAGGCTCCACAATTGCTAAAAACTTGGCAAACCAAAAGGAGCTCACTTACCTTGATCGAAGTAAGAAAAGATTTGGCGGAGAAAGGGAGATATTCAGCTAGAACCAAGATAAGCCCGAATGAGATGAAAGGGAGAGGGGCAAGTGGTATTCGACCAAAGCTCCAAGGAAAGAAATGTAACAGAGAAATGGAGAAGATTCAGAGAGAAAAGAAGAGAAGGAAGAGAGTTTTGGCACATGCTTGAGAGTGAACTAAAGAAGTGTATTCGGCACAGAGTGAAAACAAAAAGGAGAAATACAACGAAAGAATTTTGGCTTAATCCCGAAAGGCACCAAAAGGAGTTGGCACAAGAAAGAAATGGTAACAAAAGGAAAGAAAACAAAACACGAAATAGGTTAGGAACAATTCGACTCCTATACTCTTCCCAATTGCCGAAAACATACTCCGAAAAACCCTTTGGCCGAATTTGCACTCACAAGCACCGCCATTCGGCTCCAACTCCTTCCAATTCAATTTCCCCCAAAAACTCCAAGAGTTTCTCCCCTTATCCCTCCTTAATTTCCTCCACAACAACCTTTGTAACCCATTCAAACTCTCCATCACCAGAGTTCAACTCCAACACTAACTCTTGCCGCTCCAAGCAGCAAAATTATCATCCCTTACCTGCCACAGGATTCGAATCCCAACCTCCATAGTTTCCAAATCACACCACAAGCCACCAAGCCACAAGGCTCCCTTGTGTCATCAAACCCACCTAGTTATTTATAAAACCTAAGTGCCAGTGTCCAGGTTCTTATAAAAGGAAAAACATAAGTTCTGCCAAAAGCCAGGGCTTGAACCCCGAACTTCCCAGACATCCCCAAACACCCCCAATTCATTAAACCACAACACCAAACATGCAATTTATGCTAAACCTTACAGACCCTACATTTTTGGGGCGTTACAATTTACAATTGAATTAATGTATAGAGTAACTCCAATTTTAATTATTCCACATAGATTAGCTTCAATAGAATTTAAAGATTTGAAAGCTTAGTTGCAAGAACTAATTGATCATGGATTCATTAAGCCGAGAGTATGACCATGACATGCATTGATTTTGTTTATTAAAAAGAAAGATGAAACAATGAGACTATGTATTGACTATCGACAGTTTAACAAAGTCACCATAAAGCTCAAATACTCATCGAGATGCATTGATGACCTATTTGATCAGTTGAAAGGAGCCACCGTATCCTCTAAAATTAATCTTCGATTAGGATATTATCAGTTGCTAGTCAAGGAATCTGATATATCAAAAGTTGTGTTTCAAACCTGATATAGACATTATGAATTCTTAGTAATGCCATTTGGTGTGACCAACGCCCCTCGTATGTTTATGGATCTGACTAACAGGGTGTTTTAGACATATTTTATAACGTCTTGATTTTCGGATTTATTCGCAGTTTTCAATATTTTGTAAAGATTTTAAAATTTTGTATTTGGATGTGAAATTAATATTTTGGGTAGGTAAATGGGCTTATAGAAGGCCCATGTATTGGCCAAAACCCGGTTGAATTTTTGAATTTTTGGACTTAGGAGTTAGGGGTTCTGGCTAAGTGGCCCTTAAGTGAAGTGATGGGTAAATTGCATCACAAAAAGAGCCTTGGTAAAGTGGCCAGGGTGACGCCACTAGGCTCCTAAAAAGGTGGCGTGTGGAGCATAAGGGAAGAAATGGGATCGATTCCCTGTGTTGACAAATAGATGCATTTATTTTTAAGTGCAGGTGGGGTAGTGTTGGAGTCCAGGTGGATTCTGCTAAAGGAGAGTTTGGATTAGTCCAAACGCTTGGATTAAGGAGTGATAAGGGGAGAGATTTAAGGGATTAGGAGAGAGGATAGGAGTTGGCCGAATATTGGGAATTGAAGGGGGAAAAATCGGCAGAGGGTTATGAGGTTAGTATTTCGGCACCTAGGGTATTGAGTGGTGCCGTTCTTTTCTGCTCCGACATCACCAGGTTTTCTTTTCTCTCTTCTTCCTCTCTAGCTGAAACTACCACCTCCCCTATTCTTCTTTTTCTATTTTTCTTCTTCAAAACCATTCATCAATTCTGCTGTTCATCAATACTTTTGCCGAATCCATAAAAGCCGAAATCCTGTGATCACTGCTTGTGCCGATTTCTTCAAAGCCAGGTCCTTCTATGTTCTTTTGTTTTATTAAATATACGATTATCTTTTCTTAATCCTAGATACCTGACGGCAATTTTACTTCAAGGTTATAGTTTCATATTGTTATCTCCTTCATCACCCAAAAGTCGAAAAACCATAGATTTGGGGGCTTATAGCCGAAACTTCAGAACTCCGAGAGTCGAGTTTTACCATCGTTTGAAAGATAAATCTGCACCAGATTGTGTGGAGATCAAAAAGGAGTAAGGGGTAAGTGTTCATCATCTCAGATCTGGTCATATTTTACAAAGTTAGGAAAAGCCGAAGTCCCTAAAATCTAGGAAGGCTGTCGATTTGGGCATGTGGCTCTAAGGGTTTTTAGCTAACATTTTCTGTCAATGATTAGTGTCTTCTTAAGTGTTGGATTGAAGGCGTGGGTTGTTGGAGCAATCGGATTCAGAGCTAGCTATCGATTTTGGCAAAAAGGTAAGGTTTCAAAGGCTTTTAGGGACATGGTTCGACCATGGATAAGTAGGTTGTGGGTTTAGTGATTATGGTTTGTAAATAAGAACTGTGCTAATCAATTGTAGGACATCGGAAGAGATCTCAGTAGCGGTCGTCGCGAATCAGGTGTGTACCGAACACCCTTTCTTAGTTCAATTCGGCAAAAGCCGAAATGCCAAAATTTTGGCATTTCATAGGCTTGTGAGTATGCGAATGCTCTCAAGACATAGAGTAATTGTTAGATCTAGCACCGCAAAGTGGTAAGTAAGTTCGTGTGACATTTTAGCGTACTTCGGAAAAAGGGGCCAGATGGGCCAAAAAAAACTAGGCCCAATGGGCTTACGGACCAATATGGGTAAGAGATGGGCACAGTAGCCTGTTAGTTAGATGGTGGAACCAAATTGCATAAAACTGCTAAAAATTACTAAAATAGCTTGTGTAGTTGCGTAAGTACGAAATTACCCCTAAAGAGCATAATTACCGAAATACCCCTAGGGTTTAAATTGGCTAAACTGCATGATTGATTAATACTGTATTTTACATGATATGCTTTGATTAATATCTGTTGCATGGGATTGGGGTATTGATGGAGGAAGTATTGAAAGTGGTTCATCCACGTACTAGAGGCTTTGCCTCAACTTTCTGATATTTGAGCAGTGTTGCTGCAACTGTGGAGTGTAGGGCTGGGTGGGTTGAGATATTCCCCACATGGAGTGTAGGGCTGGTATGGGGCAGTGTAGCGGTTGGTGGGTTGAGTAGTCTCCCTAGTTGGGCTTGCATTCATTACTACTATTGTTACTTATGTTACTGAACTGGGCCTATGGGCCACACTGTTATGTTAAAAAGGGCTAAGGCCTTGCTACTGTGTTCTGAAAAGGGCTTTGGTCCACTATGTACTGTTATCTGAATAGGGTTAGGCCCAATGGGCTCGAGTTAATTTGGGCTTTGGATGGGTTTCTGTATGCACTGAGTTTCCCAAACTCACCCCTTCCTCTTCCATCCTTGCAGGTGAGCCCTAGTTGGTGGACTTGGAGCTGGGCGGGATTCGGAGTGGCCACACGTTTTCTACAAATTTGTTTTCTTCTGGTGAACTAGATTTTCCATATTTTTTTTCGTTTTTGGTTTTGGGTTTTTCTTGTAATAAGGCCACTAATTATTTTTATGGTTTGGGTTGTTTCTTTATTATTTAATTCTACTATGATAAAACTGAACTATGATAACTAACGAAATGGATTAGCTCTAGACGCGTTTTCAAAAACATTAAGTGATTTCAAAATAACACGAATACGAGTAAGACTTCCGCTAAGCAAACGTTTTCAACCTTAATCACTTTCTTAAGATGGACATAATCAAACGGTTTTTTTCAAAATTATACGAGATGTTAGAGTGTGGCAATGGTGGTGTGCATGTCTAGAATTGGATCCGAAGGGAGCTTGGTACTTAAGCAGCCCGACAGACTCACCTCCTCTTCTTCCTGGTTTCCTACCTGGTGCACAGCTTCCATTCACTTTAACCTACTTTTAAAAGTGTCTTTTACAACACCAACTAAGTTTTCCAACTAAGTAATACGGAATGTTTTGAACGCTTCGATGTGGCGCATCAAATCCGGTCATAACATCTAGGCCGGGTTTGGGGTGTTACATATTTAGATCAATTTGTAATGACGTTTATTGATGAAATTTTGTTTTATTCAGGAAATAAAATTGAACATGTCCAGCACCTTTGGACTGTGTTACAAATATTGTGAGAAAAATGAAGGTATGAAAAGTTTAGTAAATGTGAATAAAATGTGAATTTTTGTTCTGAAAAATTGGATTCCTTGGTCTTGTAATCTCTATGAATGGTACCCGCATCAATCCTGTAACATCCCGAAATAGGGCCTAAACAGAACTGTGGTTGCGAAACCATAAATTTGACATAGAAAAATTTATTTTATTATCATTTTAAGGTCTATGGCATGATTACATGCTTGTGTGAAAATTTCATTTAGAAATTTTATCGATAGAGGGTCCAATTTGATATTTATGACTAAATTGCAAAAGTCGTAAAATGTGTGTTCTAGTTCTCAAAGGTACTAAGTACTTGTGAGTAATGGGTTTTTAAAGTGGATTTCCTTGGATAGTAAGTATACCATTATACTAGTTTGGACAAAAATATCTAAAGGAAGATAAAACACCATAGTTTTTAATTAAAGGCATTTTGGTCATTTAGTTATTAAAATGAATTAAAAACAAAATTAAAAGCCAATTTTTATCCATCTTAAACCCATTGTCCGAATTTCACATGAGAAAGACATAGCTAGGGTTTTTTCAAGCTTCCAAGCTTGATTATAAGTCCGTTTTAGCCCCGTTTTTAATGTTCTTTACTTTTTTAGAGTCCCGATAACTTGATTAAGCTTATTCTAGCAATAATTTAACCTAGGGTTTATATTTGAAAAATAATCATAGGTGAAATTTGTTTATTTTTATGTTTTATGGTAGAATATGAAGCTTGAAATTGTGCTAAACAACTTTTGCTAAGCGATTTTATATGAAAACGAGTAAAACGACACAATCGGTAAAAATACCTAATGTTCATAACTACATGTTAGAGTGAGAATTTGATGTTGCCATAGAAGGGAAAAATGATCAGCATGTCATAAAATATAAGAAAATAGGATGAAGTTTAATTTTTGAGCCTTGGGGTAAAAGTGTAAATATGTAAAAGTTTAAGGGCAAAAATGTAATTTTGCCAAAGTTTGAGTCAAGGACTGTTTTAATAATGTGAGTATTAAATAAGCTAATTTTTTTATTATAGATCAAGAAGAACGAAATCTAGAGTTAGACCAGGGAAGGAAAAAGATAGTGGACTAAATCGATATAGTTGATCGTATTTTGTTTCGAGGTAAGTTTGCGGTAAATAAATGCAATATTCTATTATTTAATGTTAATTTTGTTAATTTCAAGCATGTGTAAATTTATTTTATGAAATTATTCAAAGAAGACTCAAGCATGAATTGACGAAGAAGTAATTTCAGAAAGTCCCGGTAAGACCATGTAAGACCATATGTAGGATACAAATGTCATGACATTAGGGTTTAAAGATACCATGTAAGACCATGCCAAGGCATGGCAATTGGTAAGGTTTCTAAGGCAAGGATATCATGTAAGACCATGTTAAGACATGGCATTGATAAGTTACTATAAGTCAAAGGTCCCATGTAAGACCATGCAAAGGCATGACATTGGTGAGTTCATAAGGCAAGGATACCATGTAAGACCATGTCGAGACATGGCAATGGTAAGTTTCAAAAGGATACCACGTAAGACCATGACAAGTAATGGCAATGGTAAGGTACCCGTGTATCCTTAGTATTCCAAGTGGTTCAAAGGGAAAATTTAAAGAGAATATCAAGGTAAGGTAAGGTAAAACGAGTTATACTAAAAAGGGTAAGACAAGTTCATGCTAGGAGAGCAAAGGTAAGTATATATTGTTCATGTATGCTTGATAAGAAAAAAGGTAAGTAAAATGTATTAATAAATTTGATTAAATAAGTAAGTATTTAAGTAAGTGAGTAAGTGAAAAAGTTTAAAATTTGTTTACGATAATTAATGAAGTTAAATTAAGTAGTATCATGCCAAGTAGTAAGGTAATTCTTATGAAGGTTGTTATTTATTTGCATGCAAACTTACTAAGCTTAATGCTTACCCCCTTTATTTTTCTTCTTTTTATAGTTTTGTCAAGCTAACTTGGGGATCGTAAAGTACGTCGGAGGTCCGGGCACACTATCACAAGGATTATTTTGGTATAGCTAGACGTTTCATTTTGAGTATGACATCCATAGCATCGTAGCCATTTTATGTGTGTGATCTTATGATATGGCTAATGAATGGTATGTAAATTCTTGATAATGATTAGCTATTGGAATGGCTAATCAAGGACATGTTTGGTGTTATGTATGCCTAAATGCTAGTTATTCCATGGAAATCATGAAAAAGGTGAAATTAGCTTTAAAATAGTATCAAACAGTAGCAATCATGTGATTTTGAAAAATCACTAAAAATAGTATACATGGAATTAGATTGTTAATAAGATATATAATTAAAGATTATTGAGTCTATTTTCATATGAAAGAAATAGAGTAAATAAAGAATTTATAATTTATGAGATATTTAAATTTTGGTGAGACAGGGTCAGAGTGATTTCTGAATCCCCTGTTCTGACTTTAGAAATTCACTAAAAATTGTACAAAAATAATTAGAAGCTATACTTTATATTTATAGATTTCTTATTGAGTTTAATTTTACGAGAAATAAACGGCATGGTTATTTGAATTCTGTACAGGGAGAAGATTAATTCGTAGTGAATAGAGGTCAGAGTAGCCAAACAGTGAAACAGGGGAAACTTTAACTAATAAAATGTACTAATTGGCTCAACCAAAAATTCTAAAAAAAAATTAGTAAGAAGATATATGAGTCTGGTTTTAGATAAAATTTATGAATTTGAATTTTGAGTTTCGTAACTCAAGTTATGATTTATTTAGTGACTATTGTCATGGGTTGCGCATGGGAGCCCGCAACCATGACACATCTGTGTGAACCATCAAGAAGGCAGGAGGTCATTTGGCCCAATCAGACCGGCCCGTTGCTTGAAGAGATTGAAGGCCCATCTACAAGTTAGACAAATATAATATATTATTTTATAAGATTACATATCTTAGATAAGATATGTAATCTTAGAAGATATGATTTTATATTCTTAAAGGTTTGGTGGTAGGTGGCCTTTAATCATAGCCGTTGATGTACTTAATTTTGCACCGTTGGATTTGGGGAGGCTCAACTATAAATAAGAGACCTCTTCCCTCATTGTAAATCACTTGAGTTGGGAGTAAGAAGAATCCTTGAGAGCATTCACTCAAACTTTTCTCTCTTGTGTTCTTATTTTCCCTGGTTTGTTCTTGTCTCATTTTTCTTTCATCTTATTAGTTTTGAGTTGCTTTCGCTTGAGTTGTGTTTTGGGAGGAATTCTGTTGAATCCTTCTTTTGTGGAAGTTAGGCTGACTTAGGCGTTTTGGAGTAAGAAACTGCCTAAGGCCGCACGGATTCTGAGGCAAGAATCTTAAGTCCGTGATAGTTGGTATCAGAGCCATTCGAAAGCACTTTTGAGATATGTCGAAAGAAGTTGTTGATCAGAATGAGCCAATGGAGACCCGTGGGAGGGCTAAAAAGGCTAGTCGATCGAGGGATATGCTGTCGAGCTTGGAAATTCGAGTGGTTAATCTCGAGGAGTCCGTTGGTGACATGAAGGAGACACTCGAAGTGGTCCTAACCCGTATGGATGAACTGAGGGAAGATAGCAAGGAGTTTGTGTTGGACTCCCTCAGATCCACTTCGGACAAACTGACGGTAAGGGACGAAGCTCTTGAGGCCCTTGTGACTGCCATGAAAGAGGAGATTGCTGAGCTTAAGGGGGAGCTCACAATTTGTAAGGTCGCTCTAGGAAATGGGATGTTGACTTCAGGATCGAAGCAACGCCATGTAGATGTTCCAAAACCCGAGAAGTTCAAGGGGGCTAGGTCTGCGAGAGAAGTGGACAACTTCCTGTGGGAATTGGAGTAATATTTTCGAGCAATGGGCATTGAGGATGATGCCACTAAGGTAAACACTGCTTCGATTTACTTTACTGATGTTGCTCTCTTATGGTGGCGACATAGGTCCACGGATGAGAGACGTGGAGGAACGGCCATTGGGACTTGGGAGGAGTTCCAAGGAGAGTTAAAGAAGCAGTTTTATCCGCAGCATGCTGAAAAGGAGGCTCGTGCTAAGTTGCGCCGGCTTACGCAACAAGGCACTATTCGAGATTATGTGCGGGAGTTTAGTGAGCTGATGCTTCAGATCTCAGACTTGAATGAGAAGGAAGCATTTTATATGTTTGAGGATGGGCTAAGAATGTGGGCTAAGCAAGAGTTGCGCCGCCTAGGCATCACCGATTTGACTGTAGCTATGGCTGAGGCAGAGAACTTCTACGAAGCTGGTGGGAGAAAGTTTGACAATAATGATGCTTCCAAACCCAAGCCAAGACCCAAAGGCAATGGTGGGGGAGACAAAGAGCAAACAGAAAGGAGTGGCGAAGCCCCAAGGAATTATAATGGTAGACCAGGGGATAAGAAAGAGCCAATGAGATGCTTTCTTTGCCAAGGTCCACATCGGTTGAGTGTTTGTCCAAAGAGGGCCGCTTTCAATGCTATGGAAGCACGCGAAGAGGCCAATCCTGACACCAAAAGTCTTGGTACGTTATTGGGCGGTGTTGAAGACAAGACGAGTAATGGGCTGATGTTTGTGGATATCATCGTGGCAGACAGAAAATTGAATGCCCTTGTTGATACTGGTGCATCTGATTTGTTCATGTCTAAAGAGATGGCGAAGGAACTCAGTCTCAAAGTGGAGGAAGATTCGGGTCAAATAAAAACGGTAAACTCAGAAAGTATTCCCATAACGGGTGTGGCTAAAGGGGTGGAACTCAAACTTGGCGAGTGGACAGGCAAGGCAACCATTAAGGTAATCCCACTTGATGATTATGATTTTGTGGTAGGATTGAGTTTGTTTGACCGACTTAATGCGTATATTCATCCTTCCGAGAACTACATGATGATCTCTGATTCGAACCATCGTTATATGGTGCGAATGAAAAGAAAGGGAAACATGGAAGGCAAAACATTGTCGGCAATCCAATTTGCCAAAGGAGTACGTAGAAACGAAGTCTCCTATTTAGCCACCTTAAGGAACAATGTGAACGAGAAATTCGAGGAAGAAATCCCAAAAGAAGTGAAGCAGTTGTTGCAGTCTTTTCAAGATGTAATGCCCACAGAGTTGCCCAAGACATTGCCACCAAAGAGGGAGGTAGATCACAAGATTGAGTTATTGCCTAATACTGAGCCACCAGCAAGGGCACCATATCGAATGTCTCCGCCTGAGTTGGAGGAATTGAGGAAGCAGTTAAGGGAACTTCTAGATGCCGGGTTTATTAAACCTTCCAAAGCCCCATTTGGAGCGCCGGTGTTATTCCAAAGGAAGCATGATGGGTCCTTAAGATTGTGCATTGACTATAGGGCCTTAAACAAGATCACTGTGAAGAACAGGTATCCCATTCCTCTCATTGCAGATCTGTTCGATCAACTTGGTAGCGCGGATGGTTTACTAAGTTGGATTTGCGATCGGGGTACTACCAAGTGAGAGTAGCCGAAGGGGATGAGCCCAAAACAGCCTGTGTGACTCGGTATGGGTCTTTTGAATTCTTGGTGATGCCGTTCGGGTTGACAAATGCTCCGGCAACATTTTGTACCCTAATGAATAAGGTATTACAACCTTTCTTAGATCGCTTTGTGGTTGTTTATCTTGACGACATTGTGGTGTATAGTAAGACGCTTGAGGAGCATGTTGGACATCTGAGAGAGGTGTTCCAAGTCCTACGGGAAAATGAGCTGTATGTCAAAGAAGAAAAATGCTCATTTGCCCAACGAGAGGTGCCTTTCTTGGCCATATTGTAGGAGGTGGCATGATCCGAATGGATGCAAGCAAAGTCCGAGCAATTTTTGATTGGGAGCCACCAACCAAGGTAACGGAATTGCGGTCCTTTCTTGGTTTAGCAAACTACTATCGACGTTTCATTGAAGGCTACTCCAAGATCACTACACCCTTGACAGACTTATTGAAAAAGGGCAAAGTATGGGACTGGGACTCTCGGTGTGAGAAAGCTTTTGACCAAGTAAAGCAAGCAATGGTGAGTGAACCTCTACTTGCTTTACCGGATTTTACAAAGGCGTACGAGGTGCGCACGGATGCCTCAGACTATGCAATTGGGGGAGTATTGATGCAAGAAGGACATCCAATTGCTTTCGAGAGTCGAAAGCTGAATGAGACAGAACGGAGATACACGGTCCAAGAAAAAGAGATGACTGCTGTGGTGCATTGTTTGCGCACATGGAGGCACTATTTGCTGGGTTCCAGGTTCGTGGTATTCACTGATAATGTTGCAAATAGTTATTTCCTAACCCAGAAAAAGTTGTCCCCCAAACAGGCTCGTTGGCAGGTTTTCCTAGCAGAGTTTGATTTTAGCATGGAGTACAAGCCGGGGAGTGCCAACATTGTAGCTGATGCGCTTAGCCGAAAGATGGAATTTGCAACGATAAGCCAACCCAATAGTCCCTTATTGGAGCGCATTCAAGAAGGGTTGTCCCACGATTCCACGGCCAAAAATTTGATTGAGCTTGCTAAAGAGGGAAAAACGAGGCGATTTTGGCTCGAGGGAGAATTATTATACACTCAAGGACAACGTCTATATGTGCCCCAACATGGGAACTTGCGAAAGGAAGTCATGAAGGAATGTCATGATTCAAGATGGGCTGGACATCCAGGCATGCACCGCACTTTAGCTCTCTTGGAGGATCGATTTTATTGGCCTCACATGAGTGACGATGTGGAGACTTATGTGAAAACTTGTTTGGTGTGCCAACAAGATAAAATCGAGTTGAAGGCTCCTGCTGGGTTGCTACAGCCTTTACCTATTCCGGTGCGCCCATGGGAGAGTTTATCCATGGACTTTATTGTAGGTTTGCCTAAATCTGATGGATTTGCAAGCATTTTTGTTGTGGTGGATAGGTTTTCGAAGTATGCAACTTTTATCCCCACAACCAAGGAGTGTCCTGCTGAGGAGGCTGCTCGCTTGTTTCTTAGACATGTGGTGAAGTATTGGGGAGTGCCACAATCTATCATCAGCGATCGAGATGGGCGATTTACGGGACGATTTTGGACGGAGTTGTTCAAGTTAATGGGTTCAAACTTGAACTTTTCAACCAGCATGCATCCACAAACCGATGGGCAAACTGAACGAGTGAATGCGTTGTTGGAGATATATCTACGGTACTATGTGAGTGCCACACAAAGGGACTGGCCAAAGTTGCTAGATGTGGCTCAGTTTTCTTACAATTTGCAAAGACGTGGGGCGACAAACCAGAGTCCATTCGAGATAGTAACAGGACAACAGCCACTTACACCCAATGCTGTTGCGACTCGTTATGGGGGACCGAATCCAGCAGCCTATCGATTTGCGAGAGATTGGCAAGAGCAAAACGATTTGGCTAGAGCTTGTCTTCACAAGGTAAGTAAGCGCAATAAGAAGTGGGCGGATCGAAATCGAAGGGACGTACAATTTCAGGTAGGTGAACCAGTTCTTGCCAAACTACACCTGATTTTGCGACATGATGGGTTGCACAAAGGACTCGTTCGGTGGTACGAGGGGCCATTTCGAATTGTGAAGAAGGTAGGCAAGCTGGCCTACAAGCTCGAGTTGCCTGAAAAGCTTAAAGTTCATCCAGTATTCCATGTGAGTATGCTTAAACCATTCCATGAAGATGGAGAAGACCCAAATCGAAGCAAGTCTGAACGAGCACCAATGGGGGTAAAAGTCGCCTATGATCGAGAGGTCGAGAACATCGAAGCGGATTGTATGGTCAGACGTAAGCACTACCGACCGCGGTGCGAATACTTAGTCTGATGGAAGGGATTCCCGGATAGTGAGATGAGTTGGGAACCTGCTGAAGCCTTGTGGCAATTCCAAGACAAGATAGATCGATACCATGCAGAGGACGCGACGAGGGCGTCGCTAGATTTGGTGGGGAGAATGTCATGGGTTGCGCATGGGAGCCCGCAACCATGACACATCTGTGTGAACCATCAAGAAGGCAGGAGGTCATTTGGCCCAATCAGACCGGCCCGTTGCTTGAAGAGATTGAAGGCCCATCTACAAGTTAGACAAATATAATATATTATTTTATAAGATTACATATCTTAGATAAGATATGTAATCTTAGAAGATATGATTTTATATTCTTAAAGGTTTGGTGGTAGGTGGCCTTTAATCAAAGCCGTTGATGTACTTAATTTTGCACCGTTGGATTTGGGGAGGCTCAACTATAAATAAGAGACCTCTTCCCTCATTGTAAATCACTTGAGTTGGGAGTAAGAAGAATCCTTGAGAGCATTCACTCAAACTTTTCTCTCTTGTGTTCTTATTTTCCCTGGCTTGTTCTTGTCTCATTTTCTTTCATCTTATTGGTTTTGAGTTGCTTTCGCTTGAGTTGTGTTTTGGGAGGAATTCTGCTGAATCCTTCTTTTGTGGAAGTTAGGCTGACTTAGGCGTTTTGGAGTAAGAAACTGCCTAAGGCCGCACGGATTCTGAGGCAAGAATCTTAAGTCCGTGACACTATGATGCAGATAGATAGTTTATTTATGAAAGATGAAATAAATTGTTTTGATTTGTTTAAGTGATCAAAAAATTTTTATTGATTCCGGTTTGTTCCCGAACCGTTTCAATTTCATGTTTCAGGGTCTTTAGGACCCTTTTAGGAACATAAGGAATGAATGAAACTATATTAATTTTAAAAGCAAACTTTTATGCCCCGAATTAGTAAGCTAAGTCAGGTAACGCCTCGTGCTCGACTCCAGCGACGGTCTCGGGTAAGGGGTGTTACAAATCCCAGCAAGATATTTGCGATAGTGAATTGGAAACCTTTGAGAAATGTTTTTGAAGTGAGCAGTTTTCTAGGTTTTGTAGGGTATTACAGATGATTTGTTAAAAGCTTTTCGATAGTATTCTTGCCTTTGACAAAGCTTTTACAGAAAGTTGTTGTTTTTGAATGGTCAGAAAAGTGTCCACAGAGTTTTGATCGATTAAAAGCTATGTCGATAGAAGCTTTGATTTTAATACAGCTAGAATCTAGGAAAGATTTGTTGTTTAAAGTGATACATTACTGAGTTGATTGGGTTGTGTATTAATGAACAAAGGTAAAGTAATAGCTTATGTCTCACGATAGTTGAAACCACACGATAAGAACTATCCAATGCATGATCTTATGTTGGTGGCTGTTGTTTTTGCCCTCAAGATTTAGCAACATTATTTTTAAGATAAGAAATGACACATTTTTATCAACCATAATAGTTTGAAGTATTTGATGACTAAAAATGAGTTGAATTTGCAATAGCGAAGATGACTTGAACTACCGAAAGATTATGATATGGTGATTGATTACCACTTGACAAAAGTCAATGTTATAGCTGATGCCTTGATTCGACAGTCTTTATGGCTTAGTTGAGTTTGAAATAGGATGGATCTTGTAACACCACTCACCTATATTCAACGCCAAAATAGGGTTACAAAGTATTACTAGGCTTACAACACAATTATACAAACATTTCACTTACATAATATCATTTAATACATTCATCCTTCAAATACAAACATAGTGTCCCTTAAATAAGCCTATGAGGCCTTAAATATGCATTGAGAGTGGTTCAGGATTAAACCGATAACTTAAAAAAATTTCATGAATTTTACTCAAAACAAAGGACACACGCCTACGTGCTGGGCCATGCCAAACCTGTGGTGTATACTGACTTATGCAACACGGGCAAGTCACACGCCCGTGTGTGAAACCGTGTAAAGCATACTGACTTCATTTCAATTTCAACACCAAGGGACACACGGCCGTGTGACATGACCCTGTGTCACACACGCTGAGGCACATGCCGGTGTCCCTGCCCGTGTGGACAAAAATAGGCTATTTACCAAGCCATTTTGCCACCCCATATATGCATATACCTAAACAACCAAAATGGTACCAAATCATAACATAAATATCACTCAATTTAGTCACAATCAAGCAAATTCATACCATTTTCAAATATCATTAAACACATTATAAAATGGCATTAACATATCTAATAACATATACCAAACATACATCATTGTTCCAATCCACAAGCATAACACCAATTTCACAAATCTCATAATATAAACCATAAGCACACTTATATATACAACCAAACTAACCAAGTTAAGCCAAATCTCATGGCTATATATACAAACAAAACATAACCATTCACAAGCCTTCTCAAATGGGAAAATTCACTACCAAAACATAACCAAAATGACCACAATCCTATACATGCCATATAACCAAACTAAGAGCTCAAAAGTACCAAAGTGATGGTATGATAGTGTGATGCAGTCCCAACGATACCTGAGTCTGAGCTAGCTTTAATATCACTATAAAACACGGGAAAAATACACAAAGTAAGCTAATAAGCTTAGTAAGCTAGTACAACATAAACTTAACTAATCACAGATACAAATTCATCAATCTAAACATATTATCATGTGCTTTATGATTACTAACAAACCTTTCACCTGCTTATTCATAAGCTTATATACAAAATTTGTATCTTCTTAGATTTTAAGCTCATAATGTACATGCACACACCTATACCAATCCATAACAAGTTCATACATACATGAAATGTAGTTGAATACTCAATATCTTGCACACTAAGTGCCATACTCGATATCTCGCACACTAAGTGCCACACTAGATATTTCACACACTAAGTGCCATACCCGATTCTCATACACTAAGTGTCGTACATAGCTGACGCTATCTCAACTCTCACACTAAGTGCCATATATAGCCGAAGCTATGTCGATTCGCACACTAAGCGCCACAAATAGCCGATTTTTTTCGAACATAACTGTAGTCCTGTATATACAATTTATGTGATATTAAAGGACTGAAAGCGTAATTATTATAGTGCTTAATACATACGAACTTACCTCGAATGCCAAAACAATAACTCAAGTCGATTAGTCAATAACTTTACCTTTTCCCCGATCCAAGTCCATATTCCGCTTTTCTTGATCTAATTATATTCAAAATTAACTTATTAAATCATCTATTCTTTCAATTTAGTCCTTTAAAACACATTTACACTTTTGCCCCACAAATTTCACATTTTTCACAATTTAGTATTTATTTCAAAAAATCACAAATTAGTGAAATTCAAAACTAACCCATGCTAGTCGAATTACCATAATGCCCCTAGAAGACCATAATTTTCATTTATTTTACATATAAACCACAAAGTTTCAACACTTTTCAATTTAATCCCTATTTTGCATTTTCACTAAAAATCACTTAACAAAACTTATTTATCTAACATCAAATATTCATAATCTATTATCAAACATCAAAACTCATACATATTCATCAATGGCAACTTCCAAAATCTTTAACAGTTTTCCAAAATAGTTTCTGGGCTAGCTAGTACAAGTTCCAATGATCACAAAAACATAGAAATCATTAAAAACCGAGTCAAAAATCAACCAAATAGCAAGGTGAAGTTTTCGAAACTTCAAGCTCAACAATGGCCAGGATTTTCTTCTATTTTTAGTGGTGAAAGGAGAAATAAAAGATGAAGACTTAATTTGGTTTTGTTTAATATAACATTATTCATAAATTACTAAATTAACCTTGGTTTAAAACATCAAAATTCACCTAATACAAGCCCATAATTGTCCACCCACCATTTTAATGGTCTAATTACAACATAAGGACCTCCACTTTAATGATCCATAGCTAATAGATACATTTAAACTAATAGAACATGCATTTTACACTTTACGCGTTTAGTCTTTTTTATTGAATTGACAACTCAAACGATAAAATTTCTTAACGAATTTTTCACACAATCACCCCATCATGCTGTAAACATTAGAATAATAATAAAATAAATATTTTAACTTTGGATTTGTGATTCTGAAACCACTATTCCAATTCGACTAAAAATGGGTTGTTGTAGATCTATTATCACCAAACTAAAAGTTAAACCATTATTCCTTCATAAAATTAGTGAGTTACAAAAACATTATCCAAATTTGATTGCTAAATGGGAATAAATTCAGAATGGTTAGATCATTGATTTTAGTATTAGTAGTGATGATTGTTTGTATTTCAAAAACTAAATATGTGTGCCAAATGATCCTGAGGTTAAAAGAGAAATTCTACAAGAGGCTCATAGCAGTACTTATTTGATTCATCCAGGTAGTACCAAGATGTATTCTGATTTGAAATAGTTGTATTGGTGGCCAAGGATGAAGGTGAAATCTCTGAGTTTGTGGCGAAGTGTTTAGTGTGCTAGCTAGTGAAAACCGAGCACCAAGTTCCATATAGTCTGCTCAAACCAGTGATGATCTTTAAATGGAAATGGAAACCTGTAAACACCAAGCAACAAAGACGTGATTTGGGTAATTGTTGATAGATTAAACAAGTTTGCACATTTCATTCCAGTTCAAACCAATTATTCACTTTAATAAGTTAGCTAAATTGTATGTGGCTAAAATTGTTGGACTACATGGCGTATCATTGTCTATTATTTCAGATTGTGATCCATGGTTTACTTCTAGATTTTGGGGTAAGTTACATGAAGCTTTGGATACCAAATTGGATTTCAGTAAAACATTTCATCCACAAACAAATGGACAGTCTAAGAGGATGATACATATTCTCAAATATAAGTTTGGTTTTTGTGTTATGGAATTTGAGGGAACCTGGGACAAATTCTTACTGCTAGTAGAGGTTACATACAACAACAACTATCGGTCGAGTATCAAATTGACACCATATGAAGCTTTGTATGGAAGAAATTCAGAACCCCATTGTATTGGTCCGAGTTAAGTGAAATGAAGTTGATAGGAGCCAATTTAACTCACAAAATAGAAGAAAAAGTTAGAGTTATTAGGGACTGTTTGAAAGCTACTTACAATAAAAAAAGTCATATGCAAATTTGAGAAGGAAAGACATCAGCTTTCAGATTGGAGACAAGGTATTCTTTAAGGTCCCACCTTAGAAAAAAGTTCTATGCTTTGGTAGAAAAGGAAAACACAGTCTGAGATTTAGTATGTGGTTCTTGAGTGATTTGTTCCAATGGCATATAAATTAGCTTTACCTTCTAAGCTTGAGAAGATCCACAGTGTGTTTTATGTATCAATGTTGTGTCGATAACATTATGATCCATCTCATGTGATATCTTCAAGTGAAATAGAGCTGCAACATGATTTAACTTACAGTGAGGAACTGGTGAAGATTTTAGCATGAGAAGTGAAAAAACTAAGAAACAAACGGATAGCTCTAGTAAAAGTTTTATGGCATCCCCATGGTATTAAGGAAGCTACTTGAGAACTAGAAGATATCACGAGGTCATAGTACCTGAATCGCTTTCCAAGTAAAATTTTTTAGGACGAAAATTTCTAAAGGGAAGGAAAGTTGTAATAACTTATTTTCAATGGTAACAAATATGGTGGTTTCGAAACCCTATTTTTCAATGAACGAGTCTGTAGATATTAATATTAAAAAATTTTAGTTCAGAAATTTTGATTTACTAAAGAATGTATTATAATATAGGGATAAAATCATAAAGGTGGTAAAGGTTGACTATTATGGATATCTTTTTTTATTGATAATGCATTTATCAATTAGGGACTAAAATGATAATTTAGCCATTTTTATAGATAGTGGTTGGACAAGTGTTAGTATTATCTATAATAATATTAATTTTAATTAACAATTAGATTAGATATATATCGTAACATAGTGGACAGAGGGAATAAAATTCATATTTCTTTCTTTCATCCTCTTTATCACCATCTTTCCTCTTTGTTGAGCTAGGAAAGTTTGCCTAAGTTTATGATCTTGCATGGTAAGCTAATTCAAGCTCGTCTTGCATGGATTTTGTGTTTTTGAGATTTTTGTGTTTCAACCTGGCTAACAGTGGTATTCATTTCTAAAATTGTTAAAAAATTCATGTGATTGCCATTGTTGAATACTTGAAATTGTGGTGTTAAATTATTAGATTAGAAGAGAGGTTAATGAAATGGATCACTTGGTAAAATGGAAATCTGCTAGTTTCGAATATTAGGATTAAAGTGTAGACATTTGAAACCAGTATAAAATTTCTATAAGTTTAAGATTTCTATAAAATTTTTACCTTGAAATTAGAGAATTTTTGTGATACAAGTAGTGAGTCAACCTATTGATCCTTAAGAAATAAGTTTCCATAATCTAGATGAGAATAGGGAACTCGATCATAATCTCTCTTATCTGGAAGAAAGGTTTGATTGTAGAGACACTAAATGGAAAAAGGCTTGGATGTATCTAAGGCTTGATAATGTGTAACATCTTTCACTTGCCTTAGTAATTAACATGAATGAGAGATCTTATCATGAAAAATTTTAAACTTATACGAAACTTAAACTTAAAAAAAAAACCTTTTCTCAATATGGTATTGTTCTTTAAATCAAATTGGCCACACCTAGAAAGATTTAGTTAAACACATATATATAGATATTCATAATCGCCATTATATCAGGATTTAGTGTGAATAACAACACATAAAACTCATCATATCATAATATCAATCTACCATTGAGTAATTTATTCAACTCAACCAATTTTCTCATTTGTAATCAACGTGTTTCTTTCTCAATGATATTACAATGTATCACATGGTGATAATGAATCATTATATCAATTCTTTTTCATTTTATACATAGATTAGCTCTTATTAACAGAAGGCAGACTAAAAATGAATATTAGAATTAAATCCCCAACACCTAATAATACACTCATAAGTGCTAAATAAGCCTAAAGGCTCTATTATCCCCCAACACTCTGCAGAATATAATACACTGAAGTGCCTAAATGTAATGCACCATAGTGCCAGAATGATCCCTCTAACAATAACCAATCCTATGGCATGCCAACTATACTCGTAATTCTATCCGACATCATTTAATAAGGCTTATACATATATGTATAATCAACATTATCACTTAGTAAAACAAGATTCACACCATAATATCAATTTCTTTACTTAAATACATTGCATTGATAATTTCCACACAATTTCTCATCAAGCACTTACTAGTGTTCATCATAAGATAGTATCTATGACACCCCATGCTTGACCTGGTTGTTGGGTCCCAGTGTGAGAGGTCACATTCCACTGTCGAAGAAACATTAACTAAGCTGATGCAATTTCAAAAAGTTTAACATGTAATTATCACATATTATAATCCAACTTTCATCCATAAGCATATACATACATTATAGACGACTATCGACTTTTATCATGTACCTATATTCCTCAAGGTCCAATACAAAGTTCTATTGGATGTCTTGAGACATGAGGTTTATGTTGCGAGATAGGCTTCTCCTATTTTAGATCCCTAGCTTCAATGTTTTCTATCTTGAGACAAAGGGGTCCTTGTAATAGCCCATTTTTAGTATTCCTCAAGGTCCAATACAAAGTTCTATTGGATGTCTTGAGACATGAGGTTTATGTTGCGAGATAGGCTTCTCCTATTTTAGATCCCTAGCTTCAATGTTTTCTATCTTGAGACAAAGGGGTCCTTGTAACAGCCCATTTTTAGTCAAATCGGAACAGTAGTTTTAGGACCAAAAATCTATGGTCAAAATAATTATTTTATTATTTTAATGACTACAGCATGATAGTATGATTGTGTGAAAATTTCGTTAAGAAATTTTATCGTTTGAGTGTTCAATTTGATAAAAATGACTAAATCACGTAAAGTGTAAAACTTGAATTCTATTAGCTAAAGGTGTCTAATAGCTATAGAACCTTTAAGTGAAGGTTATTATGTGGTAATTAGCCCATTAATTAGATAGTGGATGATATTGGCTTCGTATTTTTGAAATTTTTAATAATTTTAAAGCTTAATTTTAGAATTTAGTAAATAAAAGTTAATTAAATAAAACAAAACAAAATTTTGTTCTCATAACATCTTTTACAACCAAATTTTAGGGCTTGAGAAGCATTTTTTTGCTTTAAATTTTTGAAAACTTCATTTCGCGCAATTAGGTATGATTTTTGTCCCTTTTTTTAATGATTTTTATGTTTTTGAGATCATTGCAGCTTAATCTAGCTAGACCGAGGACTAATTTGCAAACTGTTAAAGGTTTAGGGTTTTTCCATTCATGAATGTACATGTATTTTGATGTTTTATGATTGAAAATGTATGCTTGTTGTTAGATAAACAACATTTATAAAGTGATTTTTAGTAAAATTGTCAATTAGGGATTAAATTGAGAAATGTGGAAATTTTGTGGTAAAAATGTGAAATAAATGAAAAATATGTGCTAGTATGGTAATAAGGGAAATTCAACTAGCATGGGTAAGGACTTAATTGCATGAATTTGTATTTTTATGAGATAAGGTGTAACACCCCTAAACCGTATCTGTCACTAGACTAGGGTTTAAGGCATTACCGGACAAAATGGGACAATTAACATACATTTCATAAGCATCAAAACAACAAAGATTAAACATCAATATAGAGTTCCTTATATAGGTCATCAAGACCATAAACATGCATTAGAAAAGGTTCGGGACTAAGCCGAACACATACAAAATTTTTCCAAAACTTAAACATTTTTCAAACAGTACAGGTCACACGCCCGTGTGAATAGGCCGTGTGCCTCACACGGCATTAGACACGTCCGTGTGTCTAAGTCGTGTTAAAATAGGACATACATACTGACTTGCACACATGGCCACAAGACAGACCCGTGTGCCTTGGTTGTGGTCAAAACTGACTTGGGCCACACGGCTAGACACACGCCCGTGTGCCTTGGCCGTGCTCGAGCCTGACATACAATTATAGGGTACCCTATGGGACACATGGCCATGCAACATGTCCGTATGGACAAAAATAGGCCATTTGGATAGCCAATTTTCCACCCCAAATTGGGTCAAACCTATAAGCACTAAATCAAGCAAATTTGCACAACAATTTTAGCCAATTTCTAACCCAAACCATACACCAATCATGCCATAATATTAACAACCATTCCAATCTCAATTCATCAACCAATTCATAACCAATCTAAACTAAAATCATACTAAGGCATATGTTTGAATACAACATTCAACCTCATGATCAAAACTTACCCAAACTTATCAACATTGACCATTTCTTTTGGTCATTCCAAACATACCATATAACATTTCCAACCATAAGTTCAAACACTTAATTCATACCGCAAACTCATTAATATACATATCCATAATCAAGCCAAATCTTATCGCTAGATGTATACACATTTCAAAACATAACCAAAGTATTCCTAGCCTATACATGCCATACTTCTATATTTACACTTTAAAAAAGGTACCAAAATATGATTTGATAGTGTGGTGACGATCTTGACGATCCCTGAGCTCCCGGTAGCTTCGATATCTATAAAATAGATAATAAACACACAAAGTAAGCTTTCAAAGTTTAGTAAGCTAGTATGGTAATAACTCATCTATATACTTAAACATTAACAGTTTATAATAACATACACATCTTCTGAGATTTCTAACAAACCTTTCAACCACTTGCTTCTCTTAAGTTGTACATACCTAAAGTTCGCTATTGCACAAACAATGCCTTTCAACCAAAGTATTCTTCTTGAAGTTTAGCACACTCAATGCCTTCACGGATGTATTGCACACAAAGTGCCATCCTGGATGTCTTGCACACTAAGTGCCATCCTTGATAATTTACTCACTAAGAGCCATTTTTGCATGTTTCGCACACAAAGTGCCACCTTTAGTAACTCGCACATTAAGTGCCATTTTCAAAATCGACATACTTTTAACCACTAATCTAGTAACCAAAAACACAATTTAATCATTCTTAAGCATTATATATAAAGAAATAATGCTCTTACAACATACTAACTTACCTCGTATAGATTCGGATAGACAAAATCGGCTACTCTACGACTTTCGACTTTTCTCGATCTAATTCTGAATTCCTCTTTTCTTGATCTATATAAATTAAATTTTAACTCTTTTATTCACCAAATCATTCAAATCAATCAAAATACACACATTTAAGACATTTTACAAATTAGCCCTCACATTTTCACATTTTTACAATTTAGTCTCTAATTCACAAAATCACAAAATACACATAATTTGCATATACTCATGCCTAGCCGAATTCTCCTAGTACTCATACTAGTCCATACATTTTATTTATTTCACATTTTAGTCCCTCAATTTACAAATTTCACAATTTTGCCCATTTTACTCAAAATCATTAAAAATGCAAAGACTAAACATATCAACCCAACACATACCTTTCAATTTCTATCAACTAACTTCACAAAGCTCACAATTTCATCAATGGCATATTTAAAGATCATCATCAAAATAAAAAATTTAGGCATGGGCTTGATAGAACACTAAGAAATGATCATAAAAACATAGAAATTATCAAAAACGGATCAAAATTCACATACCTAGTTGATCTTCAAAGTGCCGAATGTTTTTATGCTTCAAACCCTAATTTTATTCTTCAATTTTGGTGGGCACTAAGATAAATGAATCAAATTTTTTCTTTTGTTTCTGAAATTATTAACTAATTTACACATTTACTAAATTAACATTATTTCATAACATTAAAATTCTACTAATAATGAGCATTTGTGTCCATCCATTATCCCAATGGTCAAATAACCATATAAGGACCTCAGAATTATAAAGCCAAATCAAATAAGCACTTTTAAATATAGCAGGCAACTTTTATATTTTACGCGATTAGGTCTTTTTATTAAATGAAGCGCACAAATGATCAAATTTTCATACGAAACTTTCACACATGCTCATTCACATATCATAAATACGGAAAATAATATTTAATTTTTTTTACTCGGATATGTGGCCCCAAAACCACTATTTTGACTAGGGTCTAAACCGGACTATTACAATTCTCCCTTTTAAGGATTTTCATCCCCGAAAATCTTACCGTTGAAAAAATTCAGATTTTGCTGTCTCATAGCATCTTCAGAGTCCCATGTGGCCTCTTCAATATCACGTCGATGCCACATCACTTTTACTACCAAAATTTTCTTATTTCGCAGCTCTTTAACCTCTCAAGCTAAGATACGGATTGGCTTTTCTTTGTAAGTCATATCAGACTGAATTTCAATCTCAGACGGAGGAATCACGTGCGAAGGATCTGATCTGTATCATCAAAGCATTGATAATGAAACACATTATAAATCTTTTCTAACTCTGGTGGCAACAGCAATCTATATGCTACTAGCCCAATACGTTCAGTAATCTCATATGGTTCAATAAATCTCAGACTCAGCTTCCCTTTACGGCTAAATTGAAGCAATTTCTTCCACGGAGACACTTTTAAAAATACTTTGTCACCAATCTCAAATTCAATGTCTTTTCGTTTAAAATCTGCTTATGATTTCTGAGGATCAGAAGCTATTTTCAAACTATCTCGGATCACTACTTTCTGTTCTGTCTTTTTTATGAAATCGACCCCGTGCATATTATTTTCACGTAGTTCAGTCCAGAACAAAGGTGTATGGCATTTACGACCATATAAAGCTTCGTGTGGTGCCATTTTAATGCTTGACTGAAAACTATTATTATAAGCGAATTCAATCAAAGGCATATACGATTCCCACATACCTTCAAACTCAAGAATGCAACATCTTAACATATCCTCGAGTATTTGAATAATCCGCTCGGATTGACCATCCGTTTGCGGGCGAAAAGCAGTACTGATGTGTAATTTAGTACCCAAAGCATTTTGCAATTTCTTCCAGAATCGTGATGTAAATCTAGGATCTCTATCTGACACTATACACAATGGTACTCCATGCAATCTCATGATATCATAAATATATAACTCGGCTAATTTATCAAGTGAGTAATCGGATCAAATCGAAATAAAATGAGCTGATTTTGTCAATCGACCAACTACAATCCAGATAGCATCTTTCTTTCTTGGAGACGCTGGCAAACCTGAAACAAAGTCCATTGTCACTTGATCCCATTTCCACTCTGGAACCATAACCGGTGGTAACAAACTAGAGGACACTTGATGTTCAGCTTTAACTTGCTGACAGATCAAACATTTAAAAACAAAGTCAGAGATGTCTTTTTTCATTCCAGCCTACCAGTAATGCTGTTTCAGATCATTCTACATTTTTGTACTACTCAGATGCACAGATAACCGACTATTATGAGCTTTATTCAAAATCATCTGAATTAACTCTGGATTTCTCGGAACACAAATTCAATCTCGGAATCTCAATCAATCATCTTTATCAATTCTGAACTCTGAATCAATCTCTAAATCACACTGAGCTCTTTTATCTAAAATCTCATTATCAATTTTTTGAGCTTCGATAATCTATTATAAGAATAAAGGTCTTGCTTTCAATTCAACTAAAACTGAACCATCATCAGATATACACAAATGAGCATTCATAACACGCAATGCAAACAATGATTTTCGACTCAAAGCATCAGCAAAAATATTTGCCTTTCCCGGATGATAATCAATAACAAGCTCATAATCTTTCAACAATTCTAGCCATCTTCTCTGAAGCACTGTAATATCCTGATTTTGGGCCTAGTCAGAATAGTGGTTTCGTGACCACAAAATTCGAGATAGAAATAATTATTTTACGATTATTTTTAGGTCTATGATATGATTGCATGATTGTGTGAAAATTTCGTGAAGAAATTTTATGCATAAAGTGCTTAAATTGAAATTAGGGACTAAATCGAATAATTTGTAAAACTTGCATTCTAGAAGTTTCTAGTATGAAATTGTTTTGAAATATTAATTAGGAGGTCTTAAATAGAAATTTTACCAATTTATAAGTCTATGGACAAAAATTGGACATGGATGGAATTTTTGGAAAGTTTAGTAGTAAGGGCATTTTGGTCATTTAGGGGTAAAATGAATTAAAATACAAAATTAAAAGCCAGTTTTGCTCATCTTCAACCCCATGGCTGAATATAGCAAGGAGAAACCATGGCTAGGGTTTTTCAAGCTTCCAAGCTCGATTGTAAGTCTGTTCTAGCCTCGTTTTTAATGATTTTTACGTTTTTGGAGTCCCGGTAGCTCAATTTAGCTTATGCTAACAATAATTCAACCTAGGGTTTATATTTGGAAAAATACCCATAGGTGAAATTTGTGTATTTTGGTGTTTTATGATAGAATATGAGGTTTTAAATTATGTTAGACAACTTGTGCTACTCGGTTTTACGTGAAAACGAGCAAAAGGGCTTAATCGGTAAAAATACCTAATAGTCGTAAGTACATGTTAGAGTGAGAATTTGATGTTTCCATAGAAGGAAAAAATGATCAGCATGCCATAAAACATAAGAAAATAGGATGAAGTTTAATTTACGAGCATTGGGGCAAAAGTGTAAATATGCAAAAGTTTAGGGGGAAAACTATAATTTTACCAAAATATGATTTTCGGTCAATTTGAATAATGTGAGTCCTAATTAGACTATATTTTAAATGATAGAGCAAGGAAAACTGAAATTCGGGCTAAAATGGGGAAAATACCAAGTTGTGGACGAAATGGTAAAATTAGCCATTTTCGCATACGAGGTAAGTTCATGTGTAAATATAGTAACATAATTTTCATTTTAAGTAACTTAATGATATTTATATGATATGATGATTATTATTATGAAATATTATGCTTTGTGGTTATTGTTGAGTAATATGCAAATTACGTTTATTACTTGTTAAATATGAATTGCTACCGAGTATCGGTTCCGATATTCCGTGGAAGACGGCAAATGTGAGATCGAGGGAAAAAGCCCGTTTGAAACATAGGAATAGATTAGGATACAAGTGACATGTCACTAGGATGGTTGAGTATCCGAACTCGTTGAGTTGAGTCCGAGTTCACTTATGGATGCGAATGTCCGAACTCGTTGAGTTGAGTCCGAGTTCGAGAGATGTAACTAGGTATCCGAGCTCGTTGAGTTGAGTCTGAGTTCACTTATGGATGCGAACGCCCGAGCTCTTTGAGTTGAGTCCGAGTTCACTTATGGGCGGGTTACTTGGTAGCTTGGCTACATATGTGTCACTTATGTGCAAACTTTCCATGTATCCGAATTATATTCCGATGTGTTCAACGGGTGAAATTCTACTCAAATGGAGGAATACTCGAGATGAAAGGGACGTATTGGTAAGTGTTGTGAAATGAATACTTTGAACAGGTATGTACTTAACCCTCGGGTTGAAAACTCGATATAACAACAATATGGTAAGATGATAAATGAAAATGTGATATGAATGTCTCGGTGATGATTATGCAAATGATGTTTTATGTTTGCTTATATAGTTGTGTTACTTGCTATTTGCATGTGAGCTTACTAAGCATTTATGCTTACTTCCTCCTTTTCATTCCTTGTAGTGTTGACAAGCCAGCTCGAAAATCGGGAACGGTCGGAGGCATGCTCACACTATATCCGTATACCATCTTGGCATAATGGCTTGCATATTTTGAGTATGGCATGTATAGCATTATAATCATTTTGTATATATGGTCTTATGATATGGTTATTGAGTGGTATAGAAATGCTTGGTAATGATTAGCCATTGGAATGGCTAATCATGATCATATTTGGTGTTATGTATGCTAAATTACTAGCTAATCCATGGAAAACATGAAATAGGTAAAATTTACCATAAAATAGATTCAGACAGCAGCAGTGATGTGAGTTTGAAAAATCATTAAAAATAGTAGAGATATAATTAGATGGTGAATAAAATATGGAATTGAATAATTATGAGCCTATTTTCATATGGATGGAACAAAACAGGTATATGAGTTATATTTTATGAGATGTTTAAATTTTTGTGAAACAGGGCCAGAGCGATTTCTGGATCCCCTGTTCTAAATTTGGAAAATCACCAAAAATTTTTAAAAGATAATTAGAAGTCATTATTTATATGTACAGATTCCTTATTGAGTCAGTTTTATTAGAAACAAACAGCATAGTCATTGAAACTCTGTACAGGGAGATATCTGATTCGTAATACACAGAGGTCAGAGTAGTCGAACCTTGAAACAGGGGAAACTTTAACTAATAAACTGTACTAATTGGCTCAACCAAAAATTCTATAAAAAAATTAGTAAATAGATATATGAGTCTAGTTTAAGGGAAAATTTACGGAATTGGATTTCTAGTTTTGTAACTCGAGATATGAATTTTTAAGCAACTATAACGCAGATTGTTAGCTTGACTAAAAATTTTAAAAATAAATTGTTTGAGCTGTTTAAGTAATGAATTAAGTCTGTTAACACCTCGTGTTCGACTCCGGTGATGGTCTCGGGTACGAGGTGTTACATTTGGTGGTATCAGAGCAGGTTTGTCGGTTCTCAGACTAACCTAGCATGTGTAAAAGTTTAGCTATACATGCCACTGATCTGTGATAGTGTGATGTCTTCCGACGCGTATGAGTATAATCTTATGTAGACAGGGTACTCTCCAACCAAGCTGCGCCGACCATGTTCAATGTTATGTGAAGGTATTTGAGTAAAATTATGATTATGATAAGTCTCGGTTCAGAAAAGTATGAATAAAAGTTTATGATACATGTGATAAATATCCATTTTTGCTTAATACTCATACGATGTAGTGTATGTGGCTTACTTGTTAAGATGAACGGAATAAATAGAAAGTAGTAGAGGTATGAATAAAGGTCATAATATCATGATACGAATGAAAATGTCCTTCTCTTGATTGGACGTTGAATGTTGATGAATGTTAATGATATACAATTTTTATGAGATAAAGGATTATAATGAAATGAACTTATCTATGTTAAATTGTTGGACTGAATTATATGATTGTAATGATATGTACATGATGATGCACGAAATGAAAGTTGTGATTGTGATGCAAATATCTATGTTTGTTTGTCCTTATATAATGTCATGAGCATGAATTAATTTAATTAAATGAATGGATAAGTAAAGCTATCTAGAAAACATAGAATGTATGCATAAGTATATTGTCTAAATGGGACAATAGGAAAATTGGTGTAGGCCAACATGAATGTTGCATTGCCTGAATGAATGACATGATTTTGATGATGTTGCTATGATGATGGAAGTTGTGTAATATGTGTAAGTATAAGAAAGTCGAGTCAGAGGTCCTACAACCCCTCCCCCTTACCGAAGTGGTACTTCTAATGGAATTTCATGAGATTTGTATTGAATAAGTTTCCGGTTGAGAACCCAAAGAGTTCAGTGATAGAATAATTATAAGTATGATCAGAGACTGAAAATGAGCTGATAAGTAAAGTCAGAGCCAGTAAAGTATCAGATTGACGTAAAGATTATTGGAGTTATGCACTGTCCCAATTAGAGAAGGAATTCTCTTTGCTAAATCGAATTACTCTAGTGCAAGGTCGAGAAAAGTGTAAATCAAAATTTATTTAGAACTGGCCTTCTTTAGTGAATGGTTTAATATGAAATTTGTGACGGCAGAACTAGTTGGGGAAATGATATTTGAAATGTGAACTATCTGAGTGTGACAGTTATGACTGGACAGATTTAGCAGTCTCTTTTGAGATGTTCTATGTGTTTACCCGTTCTCAGAAATATTTCTATGGCTATTGATCTTCTGAAGAAATTCTTGTTATATGGGAATGTCTTCTAATTCTGGTGTTGGATGAAAGCATTGGTAGTCTGACTGGTTTATAATTTATATTGCTCTATTTCATCGGGTATTCTATTTCATTTCGTCTGATAAGAATTGATGAGAAAATACGTAAGATATTATGTTTCTGTTTCTTCTACTTGATGCTTCATCTGATATATATGTATGAGAAGATATATTGTTCTTGTTATATTTGATTCCAGTGAGACTAAATGATGTTTTCTTTTGGACTTTCTTTCTTTGAAGAATTATCGGGGTATTCTGTATTTTCTCTATGAGTTTGGTTTTCGATTCTCCGGCATAGTATCGTATCTTGGGTTTCTTTATCCTGGATCTCTTTATTCTAGATTTCTTTATTCTGGGTTTCTCTATCTTGGATTTCTTTATTCGGTTTTCTTATTATCTTTGTTCCATAATTTGTCAATTAAGACTCATGTTCGAAGTGCGTTCTTCAGCTCATGATAATCATGTCAAATATGACTATACTTCTAATTTGATCTTGGTAATGTGGTGATTTTAGTATTGGGATTTTTTCTAATTTCTGTGTAAGGATTTGACATCAGTAAAGGCATAGGTGATAAAAGCGCGAGTTTCAGTCGGTATGGTGAATTATTTATTTGAAAGATTTCATGTGACAATTATGTCAGGATTATTTTTCTCAAGTCTAATAATATAATTTCATTTTTGTACTGATAAAAGAATAAATAGTCTGAACGAGAAGTGTATATTTATTAGAAAGAGTTAGATATTAGTTAAAGTCACTACAAATGATAAGGTTTTCGTCTTGTGAAAGCTGAAAAGTTTATTACATGTTGACAAAGTTTGGATAGATGAGAATATTGGTAACCGAAGCGTTTGAACTAGACTAGTCTACATTGAGTAAAGACTTCTTGACTTTTAGTAATGTACTGTTGTATGAATTGTGATGTGTTTCAAGACAGTGAGGTAATGTGATAGTTTAGAGCATTCGATGTTACATAAAATCGGGCTTGTTAAAGGGGTTAAAACCGAGCATTGGGATCTATCAAAATTATCCTTGTCAGTGTTGATATTGGAATGGAAATGAGAAGGATTATTCTTGAGGCCATATCCGAATTATTTCCATGGCGGAAAGAGGAAAATGTGATGTATCCTGTTGTTAAATGTTTGGCAAGATCTATAAATCATATCTGTATTGAATGAATTCCTACTCATCAGATTCATGGAATTTCAGGTCTCTTTGATTGTTGGATTTCTTGGAATTTCGGTCTCCATTAATCAAGTTAAGATCCGGGTTTTATGTCATGATATCATGGGAAACTGAGAAGGGTTGAAAATTTAAGAACAGTTGAGAGTTGAGACTGTAAGCTTTCAGATCATATGAGAAATTAAAGAGATGATTGGAGGTACAGCCTAAGTGAAAGTTCTTCGGCACCGAATATGAGATTAAAAGTGAAGACCACTTTTCTGGTAAGATTTTTGGGGACGAAAATCCCTAAAGGGGGGAGAGTTGTAATATCCTGATTTTGGGCCTAGTAGGAATAGTGGTTTCGTGACCAAAAAATCCGAGATAGAAATAATTATTTTATGATTATTTTTAGGTCTATGATATGATTGCATGATTGTGTGAAAATTTCGTGAAGAAATTTTATGCATAAAGTGCTTAAATTGAAATTAGGGACTAAATCGAATAATTTGTAAAACTTGCATTCTAGAAGTTTCTAGTATGAAATTGTTTTGAAATATTAATTAGGAGGTCTTAAATAGAAATTTTACCAATTTATAATTCTATGGACAAAAATTGGACATGGATAGAATTTTTGGAAAGTTTAGTAGTAAGGGCATTTTGGTCATTTAAGGGTAAAATGAATTAAAATACAAAATTAAAAGCCAGTTTTGCTCATCTTCAACCCCATGGCCGAATATAGCAAGAAGAAACCATGGCTAGGGTTTTTCAAGCTTCCAAGCTCGATTGTAAGTCCGTTCTAGCCTCGTTTTTAATGATTTTTATGTTTTTGGAGTCCCGGTAGCTCGATTTAGCTTATGCTAGCAATAATTCAACCTAGGGTTTATATTTGTAAAAATACCCATAGGTGAAATTTGTGTATTTTGGTGTTTTATGATAGAATATAAGGTTTTAAATTATGTTAGACAACTTGTGCTACTCGGTTTTAAGTGAAAACGAGCAAAAGGGCTTAATCGGTAAAAATACCTAATAGTCATAAGTACATGTTAGAGTGAAAATTTGATGTTTCCATAGAAGGAAAAAATGATCAGCATGTCATAAAACATAAGAAAATAGGATGAAGTTTAATTTACGAGCATTGGGGCAAAAGTGTAAATATGCAAAAGTTTAGGGGCAAAACTATAATTTTGCCAAAATATGATTTTGGGTCAATTTGAATAATGTGAGTCCTAATTAGACTATATTTTAAATGATAGAGCAAGGAAAACTGAAATTCGGGCTAAAATGGGGAAAATACCAAGTTGTGGACGAAATGGTAAAATTAGCCATTTTCGCATACGAGGTAAGTTCATGTGTAAATGTAGTAACATAATTGTCATTTTAAGTAACTTAATGATATTTATATGATATGATGATTATTATTATGAAATATTATGCTTTGTGGTTATTGTTGAGTAATATGCAAATTATGTTTATTACTTGTTAAATATGAATTGCTGCCGAGTATCGGTTCCGATATTCCGTGGAAGACGGCAAATGTGAGATCGAGGGAAAAAGCCCGTTTGAACCTTAGGAATAGATTAGGATACAAGTGACATGTCACTAGGATGGTTGAGCATTCGAACTCGTTGAGTTGAGTTCGAGTTCACTTATGGATGCGAATGTCCGAACTCGTTGAGTTGAGTCCGAGTTCGAGAGATGTAACTAGGCATCCGAGCTCGTTGAGTTGAGTCCGAGTTCACTTATGGATACGAAAGCCCGAGCTCGTTGAGTTGAGTCCGAGTTCACTTATGGGCGGGTTACATGGTAGCTTGGCTACATATGTGGCACTTATGTGCAAACTTTCCATGTATCCGAATTATATTCCGATGTGTTCAACGGGTAAAATTCTACTCAAATGGAGGAATACTCGAGATGAAAGGGACGTATTGGTAAGTGTTGTGAAATGAATACTTTGAACAGGTATGTACTTAACCCTCGGGTTGAAAACTCGATATAACAACAATATGGTAAGATGATAAATGAAAATGTGATATGAATGTCTCGGTGATGATTATGCAAATGATGTTTTATGTTTGCTTATATAGTTGTGTTACTTGCTATTTGCACGTGAGCTTACTAAGCATTTATGCTTACTTCCTCCTTTTCATTCCTTGTAGTGTTGACAAGCCAGCTCGGAAATCGGGAACGGTCGGAGGCATGCTCACACTATATCCGTATACCATCTTGGCATAATGGCTTGCATATTTTGAGTATGGCATGTATAGCATTATAATCATTTTGTATATATGGTCTTATGATATGGTTATTGAGTGGTATAGAAATGCTTGGTAATGATTAGCGATTGGAATGGCTAATCATGATCATATTTGGTGTTATGTATGCTAAATTATTAGCTAATCCATGGAAAACATGAAATAGGTAAAATTTACCATAAAATAGATTCAGACAGCAGTAGTGATGTGATTTTGAAAAATCATTAAAAATAGTAGAGATACAATTAGATGGTGAATAAAATATGGAATTGAATAATTATGAGTCTATTTTCATATGGATGGAACAAAACAGGTATATGAGTTATATTTTATGAGATGTTTAAATTTTTGTGAAACAGGGCCAGAGCGATTTCTGGATCCCCTGCTCTGAATTTGGAAATTCACCACAAATTGTTAAAAGATAATTAGAAGTCATTATTTATATGTACAGATTCCTTATGGAGTCTAGTTTTATTAGAAACAAACAACATAGTCATTGAAACTCTGTACAGGGAGATATCTGATTCGTAATACACAGAGGTCAGAGCAGTCGAACCTTGAAATAGGGGAGACTTTAACTAATAAACTGTACTAATTGGCTCAACCAAAAATTCTATAAAACAATTAGTAAATAGATATATGAGTCTAGTTTCATGAAAAATTTACACAATTTGATTTCGAGTTTCGTAACTCAAGATATGAATTTTTAAGCGACTATAACGCAGATTGTTAGCTTGACTGAAAATTTTAAAAATAAATTGTTTGAGCTGTTTAAGTAATGAATTAAGTCAGTTAGCACCTCGTGTTCGACTCCGGCGACGGTCTCGGGTACGGGGTGTTACAAGCACATTCAAATCATTCTGTGCCATCAGATATTTCAAACTCTTATGATTAGAATATACGTCATATTTCTCACCAAATAGATAGTGACGCCAGATCTTCAAAGCAAACATGATCGCAGCTAACTCAAGGTTGTGTGTCGGATAATTCTTTTCATATGGCTTTAACTGTCTTGAAGCATAAGCAACAACTTTACCTTCTTGCATCAAAATACATCCCAAACCGTTCAATGAGGCATCACTGTAAATTACAAATTCTTTACCCGATTCGGGTTGTACCAATACCGGATCTTCAGTTAACAAAGTTTTCAACTGATCAAAGATGTTCTGACACTTTTCGGACCATTCAAACCTCACATCTTTCTGAAGCAGTTCTGTCAATGGAGTCGCAATCATCGAAAAACCTTTTATGAATCTTCTATAATAACCAGCAAGTCCTAGAAAATTATAGACTTCCGAGACATTCCTTGGAGGTTTCCAATCCAAAATAGCTGAAATTTTGCTTAGATCAACTCGAATACCAGATGCTGATACAATATGACCCAAAAAACCAACTTCTCGCAACCATAATTCACATTTACTAAACTTCGCATATAACTGTTTATCTTGCAGAATCTGTAGCACTAATCTCAAATGCTCCTCATGTTCGGATTCATCACGTGAATAAATCAATATGTCATCAATGAATACAACAACAAATTGATACAGATACGGTCTGAAAATTCTATTCATCATATCCATAAAAATAGCAGGTGCGTTAGTCAATCTGAAAGGGAAAACTCAGAATTCATAGTGGCGGTACCTCATTCTAAAAGTAATTTTTGGAATGTCTGAGTCTTTCACTCGCAACTGATAATAGCCTGATCTGAAATCTATTTTTGAAAACGTAGTAGCTCCTTTCAACTGATCAAACAAATCATCAATTCGAGGCAGAAGATACTTATTCTTGATAGTCACTTTATTCAACTGACGGTAATCAGTACACATTCTCATCATACCATCTTTCTTTTTCACAAATAGAACTGAAGCACCTCAAGGTTAGAAACTCGGTCTAGCAAACCCTCTATCGGTTAATTCTTGCAACTATGACTTTAATTCTTTTAATTCGGTCAGAGCCATTCTATACGGTGTTATCAAAATCAAAGTAGTTCTCAGTAATAACTCAATGCCAAATTCAACTTCTCGTATCGGAGGTAAACCCGGAAGTTCTTCAAGAAACACATCAGGAAATTCACATCCAACAGGTACTGACTCAACTTTCTTTTCTGACATTTTCGAGTCAATCGCATAAGCAAAGTAAGCTTCACATATTTTTCTCACAATATTCAAAGATTTCATCAAAGATATCACAGCAAGTAATCCCTTCAAATATCTAGATTCAATTCGAACTACTTCACCACTCTCGCATTTCAAATCAACAGTTTTCCGTTTACAATTCACAATAGCATCGTACAAAATTAACTAATCCATACCTAGAATTATATCAAATTCATCAAAAGGTAACAACATCAGATCAGCTGAAAAACAAGTGTCTTGAAACATTAACGGACAATTCTTGTAGACTTTATCAACCAACACACATCTGCCTAGGGGGTTCGAAACTCTAATTACAAACTGAGTAGACTCTACAGGCAAAGTCTTATAGTTCACTAAGATCATGTATATATATGAATGTGTTGATCCAGTATCTATCAAAGCAATCACAGAAGTATCATAAAGAGTGAATGTACTCGTAATCACATCTGGTGATGAAGCTCTCCTAAGTAGATACACATTTAAGATCATTCATAGATCAATCGGCTTCCTTGGAGTAATTCCTTACTCCCTAGTCTCCGTTTTTGGCTCGTTTCTCGTTCCTTTCACTCTCCTATGCTCTACTAAGTATGAAACATGAAATTAAGGCATTAGGAGCATCGAATTCACCAAATCTAATGGGAAATCATCCATAAAATGCATTAAACATGGGGTGAAAATATGTATAATTTACGGTTTATCAAACACCCCCACACTTAAGTATTTGCTTGTCCTCAAGCAAAATTCTCAACTCATAATCAAAATAAATTTTTCTCAACTTATAATTTCTATCGATAATATCTCACATTAATCCATAAGTAATCATACATTGAGAATTCAACTAAAAGAACATAAAAGTTCCAAACATTCCAAGTTGAGCATTTTATTCATGCAAACATAGGTGTCTCCCCTCATCTAAGTAATTACCTTTGATTCAAAATATCACAGAGTTTTACATCCTCACTAAAGATTCACTCAAATCACTTGAGGTGTTTAAGGACAATAAATGAAGTACTCAATAGTCAATAATGAAAAGTCATTACCATAGGCTTGCATGAAAATCAAATCCCCACCACTATAATTTAAGATGATACATCAATGAAAAGGTCTTTAGAGGGTTGTAATGAGGCTTGGTTAGGGGGTGTGGTCACAAGCTGAAAGAAAGGGTTAGAATCGAGGTCGAATTGAAAAATTGCCTAACTAGAAAAAGAGTTAATCTTCATTTGTGTACAATAGAGCTTCTTCTTAGAATATGGAATTACTAATAAATATAAATATATATATTTTTTTAAGAACAAGTTAAATAATATAGAATAACTATTAAGAACAAAACATAGCTAAGCAATTCATTCAACTCAAATCTTTACAAAAATAGGGATTAATTTAGGGGATTTCAACAATAATGGGTTAAGGGTAATACAAAGAATGGTTTGTTAGGCTCAAGGGGGTTTACTAGGGGTTAATCGTGGAGGTAGGCTTTTCATGGCATGAGTGGGTTAATCCTAAGTGCCTTAATCATTTTGACATATCAAATCAAATGGTGTGGTCTCGACATGTATAATAAAGCAAGTTCTAGAGTAATAGTTCATTACTGACGCACTCAAAGCAATAATAAAAATGAGCATGAAAGAATTAATAGATGCTCAAAAGGCTAAAAAAATCTCACAAAAATTATGGATTTTTTATGTTAAAAACTTGTGAATTCCAATTCAAAGTAATACCTAAACTTTGGGGAAACAGCCTAAGATTTTGAATTCTTAAAAATCAACTCATCATGCTTGATTCTCTAATTTCTTATACTTTAAACAATCAATGCATAATTGCCTATGTTTTAATTCAAGATATATCAATCAAAATCATAAATTAATTAAAATTTATCCTAAATATGATATGAAAGCTTTTCAAGAGAACAAGGCAGTCATTCAGGGATTTTTCTGATAATGAAATAAATACCCGCCGACACTTAAGATGTACATTGCCCTCAATGTACAAAGATAGATATTAAAGTATAAAAAGAAGATGGGGGGAGAAGTGAAACTTCCTGTATCAAGAATGGATGATATTCTTGGATTGGCGAGATCGAGTATTGGAGATAACTCTGGATGGCAAGCTTGACTTTGAAGGTAAACCGTTTTTAAGAGGAAAACAAATGAATCTTAAAAACTTAATAACAGAAAAAATAAAATAAGATAATTTTTCTAAGTTTTCAAGTGGCACGGCCGGTGCACACGCCCGTGTGGTTCGTGTCTAGTCCGTGTTCATCGTGAATTGTGATGTCGTCACACGGCCTTCTTGCACGCCCGTGTGTATAGGCCATGTGGCTACATGATCGTGTCGTACGCCCGTGTCTAGTGTGGTTCGCTTCTCCCATGGTCGTGTAGGTTTTCGCACGCCCGTATCATTCTGATAGTATGGTCCACGGGTGCTAGACACGGGCGTGTCTCACGCTCATGTTTGTTCGGCAAATTTTACCACGGTCAGGTAGTACGCCCGTGGCCACTTATCATATCCCGTGTTGGGAAAGATAACTTTTACCCTATTTTCGTACGGTCGTCTCGCACGGTCGTGTTTCTGTCCGTGGTGGTCACACAGCCATAAGCACGACCGTGTGATCAGTCGTGTAGAGTAGGGAACCTGTGCTTCAAATACTCTTTTAGTGACCTAAATGTTTAAAATTTGAAATTTAAATAATTTAAAATCGTTAGTACTCGGGTTGCCTCCCGAGAAGCGCTTGTTTATAGTCTAAGCTCGACTATTACCTTGTTGGTTTTTTCAGGGTAGTTTGTGGAGTCGTAGCTCCTCTCTATCATCTTTAAAGTTCTCGCCGTTAAAAAGTTTGAGACGATGTCCATTTACTTTGAAAGTACTGTATGACGGGTGACTCACCTCTATTGTGCCATATGGAAGAACAGATTGAACTACAAAAGGTCTTGATCATCGTGATTTGAGTTTCCCAGGAAACAATCTGAGTCTTGAGTTATATAGTAAGACAAGATCTCCAACTTCAAATTGCTTTCGTTGCTTTAAGCGAGTGTCATGGCGCCGCTTTGTTACTTCCTTGAATAGGCGTGAATTTTCGTATGCATTGGCTTGCCACTCATCAAGCTCGTTCAGCTGCATCAACCAACTTTTTCCTGTAATTTCAGGATCAAGATTTAGAAATTTGATAGCTCAAAAAGCTTTATGCTCTAGTTTGAATGGTAGATGATAACTTTTTCCATAAACAAGTCTGGAAGGTGATGTCCCTATAGGGGTCTTAAAAGCAGTTCTATAAGCCCATAAGGCATCATCTACTTTCATTGCCCAATCTTTTCTGTTTGATTCTACTACTTTTTCAAGGATCCGTTTGATTTCTCAGTTTGCTACTTCAACTTGTCCATTAGTTTGAGGATGGTATGGGGTGGTTGTTCTATGATGAACTTCGTATTTGTTAAGGGTTTTTTCAAATTGGGTATTACAAAAATGAGTGCCTCTATTACTGATAATTGCTCTAGGTGTTCTGAATCTCAAGAAGAGTTTCTTAAGGAAACATACTACCACTCTAGCATCATTAGTAGGTAGAGCTTGGGCTTCCACCGCTACTAAGATGTATTTATTCCCAAATGAACTAGGGAATGGGCCCATGAAATCGATACCTCAAATGTCAAATATTTCACATGAAAGCATATAGTTTTGAGGGATTTCATCACGTTTAGATATGTTACCTGTCCGTTGGCATTTGTCACATGAAGTAACGTACCTGTTAGCGTTTTTGAATAACGAAGGCCAATAAAAACCTGATTCAAGTATTTTGTGTGCAGTCTTAGTTCCAGTATAATGTCCTCCGGTTGGCCCTGTGTGACAGCCCAAAATTGACCCTAGTCGGGAAGTGGTTTCGGGACCGCTAAACCGAGTCACAATAATAATTAGATGTTATATCCTATGTTTATTTCATGTGAAAGTGCATGTGTGAAAATTTCATGCTTTGATTTTGCCAATTGTGAGTGAAATTTTGAAATGTGACTCATGTGAAAATTTTTGCAAATGCTATAGGCTAATTTGTAGTGGCCAAATAACTTATAGTATGAAATAGGTGGATTTGCATGTCAATTTTCCCACCTTAAAACAAGGGGGCCGGCCATGATGGGCATGATGAACAATTGTGCAATTTTTTTTTATGGAAATTATGGCATAAGTATGGCACAAATAAAATATGTTAATTTGTGTTATAAAATGTTGGGATAAAACAAATAAAATAAGGGGCATGGGCATAAAATAATGAAAAGGAGTATGGTGAATACAAAAAAAAAATGTGTGTGTAGTTGTTTGTCCCCCCATTGCCGTGAGCTAAAGAAAAGAAAGGAGAAAATTTTTGTTCATCCTTTCTCATCTTCATTTAGCCGAAACTAGAAAGAAAAAAACAAAGAAAAAAAAATGCTCATCCTTTGGTTCATCCTTGGCCAAAAGTTTTAAGGAGGAAGGAAGAAGAAAGGTTGAAGAGGTTCGGCTATGCATGTAGCTAGGCTAAGGTATGTTTGATGATGTTCCATGAGATGCATGCATGTTTTAGTTGTTAGCTTGAGTTCTACCTAGCCCATGGTCTAAATCTTGCTATGTGATGGAAATGACACTCGGCCATGGATGCATCATTCTTGGTTGATGTTTGATGTTGTGGTGATGAGGCATGAGGATGAGTTAAGATTCGGCCTAGGTGGAGTTTGTGTTAATGCCATTGCATGCTAAATATGAAGCTTGTTAATGATGCATGTGATGGTGGCTTGATGATTCTTGAACCTCCTTTTTAGCATTTTTGAGTGAGCACATATGTGCATTGGTTGCTAAATGGAGAAGAATCGGCTAGCAAGTTGTGTGCTAAGGCCGAATGTAACTTTGCATGTTAATGAGCAATGCATGTGTTAAATTGATGGAAAGGGGGAGGATGCTTTACTAGTGTGTATATGTGTGTATTAAGTGTTGAAATTGACCCCAAAAATAGACATGCATATTCGGCCAAGGGGGAAAAAATTAGCTAATATGTTGTGTTGATGCATGATTTCACATGTATGTGACTTTAATGTCTAATGTATAAATATGGGCTAAGTGCCTTGTGTTCATCTTTTCGATGCCTAAATGATGAAATCAATTTATTTGTTTAATTAAGCTCAAGAGCAAAGGGGAAATAGATTCGATAAAGGGAAGGAAAAAGTGGTCGAATAGTTAGCGGAATCGTTCGACAACACCCGAGGTAAGTTCTTGAGTAAGAGAGCTTAAATTACGATGTGATTAAATCATGTTTTAAGCAAAAGAAAATCATGCTCTATGTGTGGCTATTGAGCCGAATGTGCAAGGATGATATGTGCCTTGTGTTTGAGTTTTGCAAATGAAAATGAAATACGAATGTGCCATGAATTATTGTTAGATGTGCATGATTAATTGAATGCTGTCCGGGCTAAGTCCCGAAGGCTTTGTGCTAAGTGACTATATCCGGACTAAGATCCGAAGGCATTTGTGCGAGTTATTAATTCCGGGTTAAGTCCCGAAGGCCTTTGTGCGAGATACTAATTCCGGGTTAAGTCCCGAAGGCATTCGTGCGAGTTTTAAAATCCGGGTTAAGTCCCGAAGGCATTGTATGAGTTACTATAACCGGGCTATGTCCCGAAGGCACTTGAACGAGGAGCTATATCCGGTTAAATTCCGAAGGTACGTGATTTGGAAATGAATGAGCTTGCTGTAAAATTCCAGCTAATACTCGAAAAACATCCCAATATTGGGATATGTTACGTATGTGTTGAATTTAATCGAGCCCTTACAAATAAATATTCGCTCAGTTGATGAACGAGCTACCGGCCTTCGGCTAAGTTGGTCTTTTGTGTATGTACGTAAGGGTTAACGTTGTGAAGTAAGTTTGATATCGGAAAATTGTGTATTATGAAATATTCCGTTTAGCTAAATGTGTGCTATTCTTTCGTTATGCTGGAATTACTTGCTCAAAACTTACTAAGCATAAATTGCTTACTCCGTTTCATTGCTCCTCTGTTTTATAGATTTGGTTCTCCAGCTATCGGACTCGGGATCTTGAGGTCAAAGTCGCCCACACTATCAAAGCCCCCTTTTGGTACAATTTTGGTTGAACTTCGAAATGGCATGTATAGGACTACCCGTTTGTTGTGGGTCGTGGACCCTTTGGACTTGTATAATTTTGGATAGCCATGCGAAAATGGCTTATATGTGTTTGAGTATAATGTTATAATCATTCGGTGTGGATATGCTTGACAAGGATTAGCCATGGGAATGGTTAACCACTATCATAAATTGTGCTATTTATGCAAAAAGGGCTAGTTGAATCATGGAAACCATGAAATAGGTAAAGCCCACCTTTAAGGCAGATGCTGACAGCAGCAGTGATGTAGATTTGGAAAATCACTAAAAATAGTAGAAAGGGAATTAAATAGTGAATAAATTATGTAAACAAATTTTTATGAATCTACTTTCATAGGAAAGTAACGAAAAAATCATACGGACAGTGTGTTAAGTGATATTCAGGTTCTTGTGAGACAGGGCCAGAACGGCTTCTGGATTCCCTGTTCCGACTTTGGAAATTCACTATAAATTAACCAGAGATAATTAGGAGTCATACCATATATGGATAGATTCCTCTTTGAGTCTAGTTTCTATAGAAACAAATGGCATCAGTATTTAAGCCCTGTACAGGGAGATATCCAAGTCGTAATGCGCAAAGGTCAGGGTAGTCGAACCCTGTAACATGGGAGATTTTGACTAATAAACTGTACTAATTGGCCCAACCAAAAATTCTAGAAAAAAATATGTAGATGGTCATATGAGTCTAGTTTCAGGGAAATTTTATGGAACTGGATTCTGAGTTGTGAAACTCAAGATATGATTTTTAAAGCCACTAGTACACAGATTGGGCAGTGTCTGGAAATTTTTCAAAGTTTGTTAACACCTCGTGTTCGACTCCGGTGTCGGACTCGGGTTCGGGGTGTTACATTTTATTGGTATCAGAGCTACGGTTTAGTCGATTCTAGGACTACCGTAATGCATTGGGTCTAGCTATACATGCCATTTTATGTGATTATTGGATAGTGTGGTGATTTCTGACATTTGCAAATGTGTTAATTTATAGTAATGGATCCCGATCCCGACCGAGAGGTAGCTGATGATCTTGAGAGTGTGGCGCCTGCTCCCACACAAGAGACAGCGCCGGCGGACTCTCAACCTAATGCTAGTAACCCGAATGATGAAGCTAGACAAGCTTTCTATAGCGTGATGAATGATTGGTTCAACCAATACATTCGAACTAATACGGCTGTTCCACAACCTCCATTCCCGACTAATACCACCCCCGCACCTACAATACCTCCGGTAACTGACCAAATAAGGTCAAATAAGCCCCCAGGTGACAGAATCCGAAAACATGGGGGCTACTGAAATTAAGGCTACGGATAGCGACGATGCCGAGCAAGCTGAATTTTGGTTGGACAACACTATCCGGGTACTCGATGAGCTATCTTGTACACCCGATGAATGCCTAAAGTGTACTATCTCCTTGCTACGTGATTCTGCCTACTATTGGTGGAGTACTCTGACTTCTGTTGTGCCTCGAGAGCAAGTAACTTGGGAGTTTTTCCAAACTGAGTTTCGGAAAAAGTATATCAGTCAGAGATTTGTTGATAAAAAACGGAAGGAATTTCTTGAGCTTAAGCAAGGTTCCATGTCGGTTACTGATTACGAGCGAAAGTTTGTTAGACTTAGCAAATACGCTCGGGAATGTGTTTCGTCCGAGGCTATCATGTGTAAACGCTTCGAGGATGGGCTGAATGAAGATATAAAAATGTTCGTTGGCGTTCTTGAAATACGAGAGTTCGTAGTACTTGTCGAGCGAGCTTGTAAAGCCGAAGAGCTTAGAAAAGAAAAACAAAAAGTTGATGAGGGAACTGGAGAGTTTCGTAAAAGATCCTCGGGAAGGTCTCTTCAACAGACATCGAAGAGATTTCGGGATGATGTGGGCCAGTTTAGAGGCACTTCGGGCTTTTTTTAGACGAGATCGTGATCGACCCCTTGTGGGTACACGAGGCACTTCAGTCGCCAGTGTTGCGAATGAACATCGAGACAGAACGAAATGCCGATATTGCGGTAAATGGCATTCGGGGAGTTGTAGATTCCCCGACCGCTCCTGTTACAAATGCGGATCAGTTGACCACTTCATTAAAGATTGCCCGAGGTTGTCGGGACAGAATGTAAATCAGAGTGGGAGACCGGGTGCTACCACTGCTCGGGGTAGACCATCTGGAAATGCGGGCAATGATGGTGGTGGTCAGAGAGGATCTAGAGATGATATAACCAGATCCGAAGCTCGTGCGCCTGCTAGAGCTTATGCTATACGTGCCCGCGAGGATGCTTCTTCGCCTGATGTTATTACCGGTACATTCACTCTCTTTGATACTAATGTAATTGCTTTGATTGACCCCGGTTCTACTCATTCTTACATATGTGAAACCTTAGCATCCAGTAAGACTTTACCTATTGAGTCTACTGAGTTCGTAATTCGGGTGTCAAATCCCTTGGGTCGTTACGTGCTTGTCGACAAAGTGTGTAAGAAATGTCCCCTGGAAATTCGAGGTTCCTGTTTTCCGGCGGACTTGATGCTTTTGCCGTTTGATGAATTTGATGTTATCCTTGGTTTGGATTGGTTGACCGCGCATGATGCGGTTGTGAATTGCAAGAGCAAGACTATTGATTTGAGGTGCGCAAATAACAAAGTAATCCGAATTGAGTCTGCGGACTTGGAGGGGATGCCAGCTGTAATATCAGCAATGTTGGCATAGAAATATGTAAGAAAAGGGTGCGAAGCATACCTTGCGTATGTACTTGATGACAAAGAATTAGAAAAGAAACCCGAATCTGTGCCGGTGGCTTGTGAATACCCGGATGTTTTTCCGGAAGAATTACCGGGTTTACCACCTGTTCGGGAGGTAGAGTTTGGTATTGAGCTTGTACCTGGGACTACGCCGATTTCGATAACTCCGTATCGTATGGCACCAACCGAGTTAAAGGAGTTGAAAGCTCAGTTGCAAGAATTGACAGATAGAGGTTTCGCTCCACCAAGTTTCTCACCTTGGGGTGCACCAGTATTGTTCATGAAAAAGAAGGACGGAACCATGAGGTTGTGCATTGACTATCGTCAGCTGAATAAAGTGACGATAAAGAACAAATATCCGTTGCCGCGCATCGATGATTTGTTCGACCAACTGAAGGGAGCCTCAGTGTTCTCAAAAATAGATTTGAGATCGGGCTATTATCAATTGCGAATTCGAGATTCAGATATACCCAAAACTGCCTTCAGAACGAGATATGGTCACTACGAATTCTTAGTGATGCCGTTTGGGCTCACTGATGCCCCTGCGGTATTTATGGATTTGATGAATCGGATCTTCAGACCATATTTGGATCGATTCGTAGTTGTGTTCATTGATGACATTTTGGTCTATTCAAGAGATGAGACCGAACATGCTGAGCATCTGAGGCTAGTGCTGCAAATTTTGCGGGATAAGCAGTTATATGCTAAGTTCAGTAAGTGTGAGTTCTGGTTAAGAGAGGTTAGCTTCTTGGGTCATGTAGTATCCGCGTCGGGTATTCGAGTTGACCCGAACAAAATTTCAGCCATACTTGACTGGAAACCTCCGAGAAATATTACTGAAGTTCGGAGCTTTTTGGGGCTCGCCGGTTATTACCGACGATTTGTGAAAGGTTTCTCGATGATAGCCACACCAATGACGAAGCTACTTCAAAAGGATGTTAAGTTCGAGTGGACGGAGAAATGTCAGAAAAGTTTCGACCAACTGAAAACTCATTTGACTGAAGCTCCAATTTATAGTGACGCATCCCTACTTGGGTTGGGTTGCTTATTGATGCAAGAAGGTCGAGTCGAGGCCTATGCATCGAGACAATTGAAGCCACACGAGAGGAATTATCCGACCCATGATCTCGAACTAGCTGCCATCGTGTTTGCTTTAAAAATATGGCGACATTATCTGTTTGGTGAGAAGTGCCATGTATTTTCGGATCACAAAAGTCTCAAATATTTGATGACTCAACGAGACTTGAATCTGCGACAAAGACGTTGGCTTGAGTTGTTGAAAGATTACGAGCTTGTCATTGATTACCACCCGGGAAAGGCTAACGTGGTTGCGGACGCCTTAAGCCGGAAGTCATTGTTTGCTTTACGAGCGATGAACATGCATTTGTCTGTTCTACCAGACAATGTGTTAGTAGCTGAATTAAAAGCTAAACCATTATTGACTCATCAAATTCGTGAAGCTCAGAAAGTCGATGATGAATTGGTTGCAAAATGGGCTAAGTGTGTTCCGAACGAGGAATCGGAGTTTCAAATTGATGATGATGATTGTTTGAGGTTCAGAAATCGTTTGTGTGATCCAAGGAATTCGGAACTCATTTCGATGATTCTGAACGAAGCCCACTGTGGCCGAATGTCAATTCACCCGGGGAGTACGAAAATGTACAACGATTTGAAACGTCAATTTTGGTGGCATGGTATGAAACGGGACATCTCCGACTTTGTTTCGAGATGTTTTGTGACAGCCCAAAGTTGACCCTAGTCGGGAAGTGGTTTCGGGACCGCTAAACCGAGTCACCGAAATGTTTGAATGTGATACTTATTGTCTAGAATATGTAATTATGAATGTGTGAAAATTTCAAGCTTCAATTTGGTTGATTTCATGTGAATTTAGTCAATAGGACTTATGTGAGAAAATTCTAAAATGTGATAGGTCAATGTGTGAGGACCTATTAGTGCATGTGGACAAAGGGGGGACTTGCATGTCAAATTCCCCCCTGCTAGTAGTGGCCGGCCATGACAAGCATGGTAGACCAAGTTTGATGGCCAAGACATGTCATAGACATGTTTTGTTGGTGCATCATGGGTGGAAAAAAATAAAATAATAGGCATGGAAATTAAATAATGAAAAGGAGTATGATGAATACACAAAAAAAAAAGTGTGTAGTTGATTCTTTTCCCCCCATTGCCGTGAGCTAAAGAAAAGAGAGGAGAAGATCTTTGTTCATCCTTTTCTCACCTTCATTTAGCCTAAATTAGAAAGAAAAACAAAGAAAAAAATTTCTCATCCTTTGGTTCATCCTTGGCCAAAAATTTTAAGGAGGAAAGAAGAAGAAAGGTGAAGAGATTCGGCCATGCATGTAGCTAGGCTAAGGTATGTTTGATGATGTTCCATGAGATGCATGCATGTTTTAGTTGTTAGCTTGAGTTCTACCTAGCCCATGGTCTAAATCTTGCTATGTGATGGAAATGGCACTTGACCATGGATGCATCATTCTTGGTTGGTGTTTGATGTTGTGGTGATGAGGCATGAGGATGAGTTAAGATTCGGCCTAGGTGGAGGTTGTGTTAAAGCCATTGCATGCAAAATATGAAGCTTGTTAATGATGCATGTGATGATGGCTTGATGATTCTTGAATCTCCTTTTTAGCATTTTTGTGTGAGCACATATGTGCATTGGTTGCTAAATGGAGAAGAATCGGCTAGCAAGATATGTGCTAAGGCCGAATGTAACTTTGCATGTTAATGAGCAATGCATGTGTTAAATTGATGAAAAGGGGAGGATGCTTTACTAGTGTGTATATGTGTGTATTAAGTGTTGAAATCGACCCCAAAAATAGACATGCATATTCGGCCAAGGGGAAAGAAATTAGCTAATATGTTGTGTTGATGCATGATTTTTGCATGTATGAGACTTTAATGTCTAATGTATAAATATGGGCTAAGTGCCTTGTGTTCATCTTTTTGATGCCTAAATGATGAAATCAATTTATTTGCTTAATTAAGCTCAAGAGCAAAGGGGAAATAAATCCGATAAAGGGAAGGAAAAAGTGGTTGAATAGCTGGCGGAATCGTTCGACAACACCCGAGGTAAGTTCTTGAGTAAGAGAGCTTAAATTACGATGTGATTAAATCATGCTCTATGTGAGGCTATTGAGCCGAATGTGCAAGGACGATATGTGCCTTGTGTTTGAGTTTCGCAAATGAAAATGAAATATGAATGTGCCATGAATTATTGTTAGATGTGCATGATTAATTGAATGCTGTCCGGGCTAAGTCCCGAAGGCTTTGTGCTAAGTGAATATATCCGGACTAAGATCCGAAGGCATTTGTGCGAGATACAAATTCCGGGTTAAGCCCCGAAGGCCTTTGTCCGAGATACTAAATCTGGGTTAAGTCCCGAAGGCATTCGTGCGAGTTATTAAATCCGGGTTATGTCCCGAAGGCATTGTGTGAGTTACTAAAACCGGGCTATGTCCCGAAGGCATTTGAACGAGGAGCTATATCCGGTTAAATCCCGAAGGTACGTGATTTGGTAATGAATGAGCTTGCTGTAAAATTCCAGCGAATACTCAAAAAACATCCCAATATGGGGATATGTTACGTATGTGTTGAATTTAATCGAGCCCTTACAAATAAATGTTCGCTCAGTTGATAAACGAGCTACCGGCCTTCGGCTAAGTTAGTCTATTGTGTATGTACATAAGGGTTGTTAATGTTGTGAAGCAAGTTTGATATCGGTAAATTGCGTATTGTGAAATATTCCGTTTAGCTAATTGTGTGTTATTCTTTGTTTATGCTGGAATTCCTTGCTCAAAACTTACTAAGCATAAATTGCTTACTCGTTACACTGCTCCTCTGTTTTATAGATTTTTGGTTCTCCAGCTATCGGACTCGGGATCTTGAAGTCGAAGTCGCCCACACTATCAAAGGCTCTTTTGGGTACTATTTTGGTTGAATTTTGATATGGCATGTATAGGACTACCCATTGTTGTTTTCGAGTACTTTATGAAATGTATAAGTGTACAACCATGCGAAAATGGCTTGTAGAAGTGGAGTATGGCATTAGACCATTCGTGTTTATGAATGTATAGATGGTTTCATGATGTAACTATAGTTGGAATGGAAGTGTTGAGCAAATGATCAGCCATTGGAATGGCTAAGTATGATCATATGTGGGCATATGTATGACAAGGCCCTAGTTGGTCCATGAAACCCCGAAAATAGGTAAGGTTTACTTTGAAAACAGAGGCTGACAGCAGCAGTGGTGTGGATTGGAAAAATCACAAGAATTCGTAGGAGTGGAATTAAATAGTGAATAAATTATGTAATGAACCTTGATGAATCTACTTTCATATGAAAGTAACGAAACAATCATATGAAGAGTACAGTAAGAGATATTCGGGTTCTTGTGGAACAGGGCCAGAACAGTTTCTGGATTCCCTGTTCCGACTTTGGAAATTCACTATAAATTGACCAGAGATAATTAGCGGTCATACCATATATGTATGGATTCCTCTCTGAGTCTAGTTTCCATAGAAACAAACGGCATCAGTATTGAATCTCTGTACAGAGAGATATCCAAGTCGTAATGGGAAAAGGTCAGTGTAGTCGACCCCTGTAACATGGGAGACTTTGACTAATAAACTGTACTAATTGGCCTGGCCAAAAATTCTAAAAAAAAATACATAGGTGGGGACATGAGTCTAGTTTCAGGGAAAAATCACAAAACTGATTTTCGAGTTGTGAAACTCAAGATATGATTTTTGAAGCGACTAGTACTCAGACTGGGCAGTGTCTGGAAAAATTTTTCAAAGTTTGTTAACATCTCGTGTCCGACTCCGGTGTCGGTCTCGGGTTTGGGGTGTTACACTAAATTGGTATCAGAGCTACGGTTTAGTCGATTCTAGGACTACCGTAATGTGTTGGGTCTAGCTATACATGCCATTTTATGTGATTACTTGATAGTGTGGTGATTTCTGACAATTGTAAATGTGTTTATAGTAATGGATCCCATCGTGACCGAGAGGTAGCTGATGATCTTGAGAGTGTAGCGCCTGCTCCCGCACAAGGGACAGTGCCGGCAGACTCTCAACCTAATGCTAGTAATCCGAATGATGAAGCTAGACAAGCATTCTATAGCGTGATGAATGATTGGTTCAACCAATACATTCGAACTAATATGGCTGTTCCACAACCTCCATTCCCGAAAAATACTACCCTCGCACCTACAATACCACCGGTAACGGACCAAATAAGGTCAAATAAGCCCCCAGTTGACAGAATCCGAAAACATGGGGCTACTGAATTTAAGGCTATGGATAGCGATGATGCCGAGCAAGCTGAATTTTGGCTGGACAACACTATCCGGGTACTCGATGAGCTATCTTGTACACCCGATGAATGCCTAAAGTGTGCTATCTCCTTGCTACGTGATTCTGCCTACTATTGGTGGAGTACTCTGACTTCTGTTGTGCCCCGAGAGCAAGTAACTTGGGAGTTTTTCCAAACTGAGTTTCAGAAAAAGTATATCAGTCAGAGATTTGTTGATCAAAAATGGAAGGAATTTCTTGAGCTTAAGCAAGGCTCCATGTCGGTTACTGATTACGAGCGAAAATTTGTTAGACTTAGCAAATACGCTCGGGAATGTGTTTCGTCCGAAGCTATTATGTGTAAACGCTTCGAGGATGGGCTGAATGAAGATATAAAAATGTTCGTTGGCGTTCTTGAAATACGAGAGTTCGTGGTACTTGTTGAACGAGCTTGTAAAGCCGAAGAGCTTAGAAAAGAAAAGCAAAGAGTTGATGAGGGAACTGGAGAGTTTTGTAAAAGATCCTCGGGAAGGTCTCTTCAACAGACATCGAAGAGATTTCGAGATGATGCGGGCCAGTTTAGAGGCACTTCGGGCCTTTTTAGACGAGATCGTGATCGACCCCCTGTGGGTACACGAGGCACTTCGGTCGCCCGTGTTGGGAATGAACGTCGAGATAGAACGAAATGTCGATATTGCGGTAAATGGCATTCGGGGAGTTGTAGATTCCCTGACCGCTCCTGTTACAAGTGCGGATCAGTTGACCACTTCATTAAAGATTGCCCGAGGTTGTTTGAACAGAATGAAAATCAGAGTGGGAAACCGGGTGCTACCACTGCTCGAGGTAGACCATCTGGAAATACGGGCAATGCTAGTGGTGGTCAGAGAGGATCTAGAGATGATATAACCAGATCCGAAGCTCGTGCGCCTGCTAGAGCTTATGCTATACGTGCCCGCGAGGATGCTTCTTCGCCTGATGTTATTACCGGTACATTCACTCTCTTTGATACTAATGTAATTGCTTTGATTGACCCCGGTTCTACTCATTCTTACATATGTGAAACCTTAGCATCCAGTAAGACTTTACCTATTGAGTCTACTGAGTTCGTAATTCGGGTGTCAAATCCCTTGGGTCATTACGTGCTTGTCGACAAAGTGTGTAAGAAATGTCCCCTGGAAATTCGAGGTTCCTGTTTTCCGGCGGACTTGATGCTTTTGCCGTTTGATGAATTTGATGTTATCCTTGGTTTGGATTGGTTGACCGCGCATGATGCGATTGTGAATTGCAAGAGCAAGACTATTGATTTGAGGTGCGCAAATAACGAAGTAGTCCGAATTGAGTCTGCGGACTTGGAGGGGATGCCAGCTGTAATATCAGCAATGTTGGCACAGAAATATGTAAGAAAAGGGTACGAAGCATACCTTGCGTATGTACTTGATGACAAAGAATTAGAAAAGAAACCCGAATCTGTGCCGGTGGTTTGTGAATACCCGGATGTTTTTCTGGAAGAATTACCGGTTTACCACCTGTTCGGGAGGTAGAGTTTGGTATTGAGCTTGTACCTGGGACTACACCGATTTGATAGCTCCGTATCGTATGGCACCAACCGAGTTAAAGGAGTTGAAAGCTCAGTTGCAAGAACTGACGGATAGAGGTTTCGCTCGACCAAGTTTCTCACCTTGGGGTGCACCAGTATTGTTCGTGAAAAAGAAGGACGGAACCATGAGGTTGTGCATTGACTATCGTCAGCTGAATAAAGTGACGATACAGAACAAATATCCGTTGCCGCGCATCGATGATTTGTTCGACCAACTGAAGGGAGCCTCAGTGTTCTCAAAAATAGATTTGAATCGGGCTATTATCAGTTGCGAATTCGAGATTCAGATATTCCTAAAACTCCTTCAGAACGAGATATGGTCACTACGAATTCTTAGTGATGCCGTTTGGGCTCACTAATGCCCCTGCAGTATTTATGGATTTGATGAATCGGATCTTCAGACCGTATTTGGATCGGTTCGTAATTGTGTTCATTGATGACATTTTGGTCTATTCAAGAGATGAGACCGAACATGCTGAGCATCTGAGGCTAGTGCTGCAAATTTTGCGGGATAAGCAGTTATATGCTAAGTTCAGTAAGTGTGAGTTCTGGTTAAGAGAGGTTAGCTTCTTGGGTCATGTGGTATCCGCGTCGGGTATTCGAGTTGACCCGAACAAAATTTCAGCCATACTTGACTGGAAACCTCAGAGAAATATTACTGAAGTTCGGAGCTTTTTGGGGCTCGCCGGTTATTACCGACGATTTGTGAAGGTTTCTCGATGATAGCCACACCAATGACGAAGCTACTTCAAAAGGATGTTAAGTTCGAGTGGACGGAGAAATGTCAGAAAAGTTTCGACCAACTGAAAACTCATTTGACTGAAGCTCCAATTTTGGTGCAACCCGAATCAGGTAAAGAGTTTGTCATTTATAGTGACGCATCCCTACTTGGTTGGGTTGCGTATTGATGCAAGAAGGTCGAGTCGTGGCCTATGCGTCGAGACAATTGAAGCCACACGAGAGGAATTATCCGACCCATGATCTCAACTAGCTGCCATCGTGTTGCTTTAAAATATGCGACATTATCTGTTTGGTGAGAAGTGCCATGTATTTTCGGATCACAAAAGTCTCAAATATTTGATGACTCAACGAGACTTGAATCTGCGACAAAGACGTTGGCTTGAGTTGTTGAAAGATTACGAGCTTGTCATTGATTACCACCCGGGAAAGGCTAACGTGGTTGCGGACGCCTTAAGCCGGAAGTCATTGTTTGCTTTACGAGCAATGAACGTGCATTTGTCTGTTCTACCAGACAATGTGTTAGTAGCTGAATTAAAAGCTAAACCATTATTGACTCACCAAATTCGTGAAGCTCAGAAAGTCGATGATGAATTGGTTGCAAAACGGGCTAAGTGTTTTCCGAACGAGGAATCGGAGTTTCAAATTGATGATGATGATTGTGTGAGGTTCAGAAATCGTTTGTGTGTTCCAAGGAATTCGGAACTCATTTCGATGATTCTGAACGAAGCCCATTGTAGCCGAATGTCAATTCACCCGGGAGTACGAAAATGTACAACGATTTGAAACGTCAATTTTGGTGGCATGGTATGAAACGAGACATCTCTGACTTTGTTTCGAGATGTTTAATATGTCAACAAGTGAAAGCGGAACATCAAGTGCCTTCAGGATTACTCCAGCCGATCATGATACCCGAGTGGAAATGGGATCGAGTCACAATGGACTTTGTGTCTGGACTGCCCTTGTCAGCAAGTAAGAAGGATGCGATATGGGTTGTTGTTGATAGACTGACTAAGTCGGCTCATTTCATCCCCGTACGTACGGATTTTTCATTGGATAAACTAGCTGAATTGTACGTTTATCAAATTGTGAGATTACACGGGTACCTGTTTCTATCGTGTCGGATAGAGATCCGAGATTCACTCACGATTTTGGAAGAATTGCAAAAGCTCTGGTACCAGTGCATTTTAGCATGCTTTCACCCAAACATAGCATTGAATTTAGGATTTAGTTGCATATTCAGTA